>NC_057763.1:13882335-14182335 GCF_010389155.1 Erigeron canadensis
AGAGTATCATACCAGGCTCGAGGGGCTTGTCTGAGGCCATACAGTGCCTTGTCCAGACGATATACCCAACGTGGATGCTTTTCATCAATGAAGCTTGGAGATTGCTTGACATAAACTTCTTCTTCTAATTCTCCATTCAGAAATGCAATCTTTACGTCCATCTGGTAGACCTTGAACTTATGATGAGCATCAAAGGCTAAAAACATTCTGATGGCTTCTAGCCTTGTTATTGGTGCAAATGATTCTTCAAAGTCAACGTCCTGTCTGGACGTACCCTTGTGCCACTAATCTGGCCTTATTTCTTATCACATGTCCATCTTCATCAACCTTATTTTTGAAGACCCATTTGGTTCCAATTGGTTCTTTCTTGCCAACTAGAGGAGGAACCAGATTCCAAACTTTGTTTCGTTCGAACTGGTGAAGCTCTTCTTGCATAACTATCACCCAGCTTGGGTCATTCATTGCCTCGTCAATCTTCTTCGGTTCAATCAATGATAAGAAGCTGACATATAAACATTGTTCACTAGAGCCATGCACTTCTGGTTTGAACCCCTCTACTGGAGTCACCAATAATCTGGTTGATTGGGTGAGCTTTAGTCCATTTAAAGTATTGACCAGGATTGCTATGAACAACAATATCAGTGCAAGAATTCAATTGATTTACTGGAATGGGATCTTGCCAGACAACTTCAACGTCTTCATCCGAATCTGTAAGATCACGATTTGCATCATGAAATTCTTCATTTAAAGGCATTCCTTGGTATAGAAACACTGCTCTGAAGGAGAGCTTTTCATATCCATTGCATACACATTCCCTCTTCTGGGAGCAATCAATACTACCTTCCAATCCTTATTAAATACAATGCCCTGGGAGATGTTAAACAACACCTGGTAACCATCATCACACAGTTGGCTCACACTTATTAGGTTATATTTCAAATCATTGACAAAAGCGATCCGTCTGAATTTGACTTGACCATTATTCAGGACACCATATCCCTCAGTCTTTCCAGAACCATCATTCCCAAAAGTAATAGAGGGTCCATCTGAAGCTACGAACTCCTCCAACAGGGTCTTACATCCGGTCGTTGTCCTGCCAGCAGCGCTGTCAAGATACCAAATATATTTCTTTCGATCGCCTTGCACATCCACCAGATTGATTAGTTAGTTTTGGGAACTCATCGACTGATGGTTCTCTGGATCCTGCCAAATGGATCCCTGGGGTGTCTGGTTAAGTTCACTTTCTTCAACAGTAGTCTTGGATGAAAAGATCACTGGGTTTGACAGTTTTGAAACCTTTTTCTTGTTCTTTTCAACAGGTGTGCTCGATTTTTCTTTCTTTGAAAAAGGTTAGGTATTTTATTTAGGGCCAGATGTAGTATCCTCAAAATTGTTTAATCTTGCATTACAACTTTGAACCTGACGAGCCAGTAGTTGAAACTGGCTCTCCAACCTTAACAAAATATTTTCTTCAGATCATACCTTGGCCTTTCCAGATGACTGGACTTTTGGCTTAGGTGGGGAGAAAACATTCTTCTTTTTCTGAACCTAGGCTTCTTTAGAAGATGATTATGACAAAGGTTTATTCTGCTTAACCTTTTTGATTAGAGCAGTCATCTGGTGTGCTCCAGTCTTGATCTCGGTCAATTGAACTGGTGGGATAACACAAGTCTTGGGAGTTGTTGGTTCATCATAAATAGTGCTAGGTTTTAACACTCCTGGTAATCGGTCAACAACAGGTATTAATGCTGTTGCATTTACATCACCCCCCAGATATGCACGTTTTTGGGAGGGGTACTGGTTTCGTGCAGCATCATATGGTTTCTTGGTCTCAAGCCATGACTGAACGGCTTGTTTTTCTTTAGATAAAGCATTTTCAAGCTCTTCCTTTTCTTGAACAAGTTGTTCAGTGACCAAAACTTGTGCTTTAAAGGCCAATTCAATGTCTTGAAGTTCTTTTAACTTTGATTGTAAATTTGTCATTTCAGAAAAATCTGTTTCAAAATTACTTGACATTTCTGATCGAACAGTTTCCACAAAAATTAAATCAGAGTTTAGAGCTTCAGCAATGTCCAATTTTAATTCAGGATTAGTTTCCTTGCCATAATCAATTACCTTTTTGATAACAATGTCCACCCATCTTCCAGATGTGACATCTTCCTTCACCAGATGCTCTTGATCAGCCAGAGCCATATAACAGCAATCTCTTTCCTCCTCATCATCAACTGATGAGTCATCAGAGGGAACCCATTATTCTTCAACAACCATGCATTGATTATTATCTTTTTCTGTACACATGAGAGCAATTTGAGCGTTAAGCTTTTTGTACTTGGATCTGTAGCTATCATCAGGCTTGTTATAAGAAGTTGAAGGACCAGATTGAGAAACAAATTGATTGGACTTGCACTCTTTCATAAAATGACCTTTTCTTCCACACTTAAAGCATGTCAGATTGGTCTTGTCAATGGAAGAACTGGGTGCATGTTGTCCAGTGGGTCTGTTGGCTCTTGCATTGAAACGGTTAAACGTTTTAGCAATCATAGCCATCAGATCATCACTATCAGTTTCATCATAATCTGAAGAGATATTATTCATGGCTTCAGAATCCATTAATTCAGACATCATCTTCTTCAGAGAAAATACATTCTCAGAAGACATTAATAGCATCTTTTTTTGCCTCAATTATTTGGGCTTAATTCTCTTTAGTGAATCTGAAGGCTCCATACAATGTTGACAAAGTATGGGAATGCAAGGTTTTACCTTGTCTCAAGACCACGATCATGTGAGACCATTTAGATGCAAGAATATCACAAAAATTTTCAAGAAGTATGTCCTTGTCTTTTTCTACTCCAAGCCCTCTTAACTGGTTTATGATACTCATAAATCTGGTGTAAGTACCAGTTAATGATTCATTGGGCAGAGCAAAAAATGACTCGTACTTCTTATTCAAAGACACTTTTCTGGTAACAATAGTGTCATCACCACCTTCATACTGGTTTACTAGTTCATCCCACCTGCTTTTAGCACTAAGATAGAGAACTAGTGTGGGAATACGAGATTCAGGAACATCCCTGAGGATCATATTTTTTAAAATAGTATCTATATTTACAAGTCTTTTATCCTCTTCAGACCAGTGTTCCTCTCTCTTTTCTCTTCTAGATCTTGCTCCAAGAGGATCAAGAAGTGGATTGAGAGGACTTCTAGGAATATAAGGTCCTTCATTTAAGCATTTTATCATGTTCCTCTCAATTCCAGTAATATGTAATATCATCCTGGCTTTCCACGTGCCAAATTCATCACCATTCCCACTGAATTTGGGAACAGGAGTGTTTGAGTAGTGCACATGCACGTGTGGAGAAGCAGGCATAGAAGGTGGTGGTGGGGGATTATTTAACGGGTTTCCTTGTGTATTCTCTGGGTTGGCCATCAAGAAAATACAGTTTTAGGCAATATGTTAGCCTTCTGCTTTGATACCAAATGTGAAGTCCCTCACTTGATGGTTTAACCCACAAGTGTAGAATACAACAAGTCAAGTAAGCACTAGATAGGACTAGTATGAATGAGACAAGTCAAGTAAGCACTATATTGGACTAGTATTACAATAGATATAAATGCAAGAATATATATAAAGTAATACATACTTAAGCAATATAAAAATAAGCAAGTAAAGTGAATGGTGAGACACAATGTAATTTTTCAAGGGTATTTTATTTATTGACGTTAAATAAAATACAAGGTTGTTGCGGAACAAGATATTACAAAGTAAAAATCTAAACAACCTATGAATTACAAGTGATCTAATATTGCTAAATAAACTCCTTGATCGAAATACTTAAAGTTGTGAAGTTTAACTGTTTAGATCGAGAGTATTTGAGCAAAAGCACCAAATTGCAAAAGTGTAATTTGGACGAATGAAATGACTTGGTATTTATAGGCAAAAAGAATAAATATAATATTCTTTTTGCCGTACAAATATGGTTACATGCATTTTAGGAAATTACTTTAATCCCTTAAATGCATTAAATAAAGTACAAGAATAAAGTCACTTGATAGTGACTTATCTTCTAATTAACCAACCACCTTTACATGCGTGTAAGGCTTTTAACAAAGGACAAATGGATTGTCCAGGTAAAGGCATGTAAAGGCATAAAGTCAATTCCTCGTAATCAGTGTTCAGACTTGCAAGGTCTAGAATACTGTCAAGGACTCCAGTCAGGAGATCTGGTAAGTCTGCCAGTGAGCTCCGCTATATGTCAGACTTCTTTCTTCAGACTTCAGTCTTCGACTTCTGTGAGAATGTTCTTCAGTGGAAAGATCTTGACTGGAGTGAAGTCCAGTGAACAAATTTGGTGGAATCCAGATTCCTGTACAAGTAAGTAGTTCACTGGTCTTCACATAATTTCTGGACAAATCTTCAGAGGGCTCCAGTAGTCATGTCTGGAGCGAGTCCAGTAAATCTAGACCTAACAAACTATGTTTGTAATCATTTAAATAAGAACTTGTGTTGGTATTTAATGAGTACAGTTGAACTTTAATATTATATTTGTTTATGTTTTGTTTTGTGTTTGTGTGTTATATATTGTTTTGCAGGTACAAGAACATAGAACCAAGGTTTATAAGTGTCGTAGAATACTTAAACGATGGTTGGATGTTATGTACAGGTCAAACGAAGTCAAACAAAGGACCAAAGGGACGATCCTCGTGCTGACGTCATCAGTATGAAGGATTACCCTCATGCTGACGTCAGCACGAGGTCGGTTGGTTAATTGTCATTTGGGCATAACTATGTCGATTAAGGCCTAAGCCCACAAGAACCAAAACCCTACTAGTATAAATACAAACCTAATCTACGAAATTAGGTAATCAATTATATTCATTAATTGATATAATCACGAATTCGGTTGACTTGTTGCTCGTGTGACCTCCTACACGAACCACAAGCTTCGTGCATCTTCTTAGGTTGATTAATTACTCATTAATCGGCAAAAGGCAATAACAATCTAGTTATCTCAAGAGGATTCCGCACTCTTGACATAACGAATCACATCTTATTACGATCCATGCAACAATAGGGTACCTTACACTCACTATCTTGACTTTTATCAACATCCTCCACCATACCATCAACAAGTGATGATGAAGGGACAACTTTATTATCATAAATCTTACCACTACGATGAGTACTTACATTGTTGATTTCCAGATTTTTGACATTCTTGGAGCCGCCACTTTGATGTTGTAGATTGAACTTTGTATCACTTGGTAGCCTTCCTAAATCCTTCTTCAATGTCGATACATCCTCCGCCAATTGACCAACTTGTTTTTGCAAAGACTCAACCTTCTTGTCCCAAATTTCATTCTTCATATCCATCTCTTTCAAGTACTCCATGATTTCCCGGGTTGACACCTCACTACCTTCCGAAGGTCCAGCTTGATTATTACCTTGTTGATAATTCCTTGGGTAGCCTCTATTGAATCCTCCCTAATTTTGGCCACTTTGGTAATTCCCTTGGTTGTAATTTCGGCCTTGGAATGGTGGAGATGGCGCTCCACTGTTTTGGTTGTTTCCTTGAAAGTTCGGGTAGATTTGGTTTGAAGAATTTCCATACCAGAGATTTGAATGGTTTCTCATTCCCAGATGATAAGTGTTGGAGTTCATGTCAAATTGCCTCTTTTTCCGGGACTAATGGACATTGCAAAGCTATATGCCCAAGCTCATCACAACTTTCACAAATCAGATATTCTTGAGAAACTTGAGAAACACTCTAACTTTCAGCTTTCCCAAACTTAGCAAACTTTCGCTCCAATGCTTCAAGTCGATCTTTTGTGGCTTTATCACTTGTTTATGAAGAATAAGTTATTGGATGTCTTGCCCTCCTATTTGATTATGCTTGCCTTTTGGAATTCACACTCATTTTCTCCAAGAATTCCCAATCAACATCTTCGGGATTTGTCAAGAAAGTACCATTGATAATTAAATTCACATCTCTTTTCTCTTCCGGTAACAAATCATCATAAAAAGTCATGATCAACTCCCATTTAGCAATTCCATAATGAGGACATGTTCTCAACAACTCATTAAACCCCTTTAAAGCTTCATGAAATGTTTCACCCGATTGTTGCAGAAAAGTTCTTATGGAAGTCCTTGCATCACTAGTCTTTTGCATGGTATAATATTCATCCAAGAATTGTTGTTGCATTTCAACCCATGTAAAGATGCTACCCGATGGTAGTGCCAAGAACCATTGCTTTACTTTATCCTTCAAAGAGAACTGAAATAAACTGGCTTGACTTCATCCCGTGAAAATCCATGGCCTAGCCTCCAATGGTGCCACATATTGCTTCAAACTCCGACAAATGCAAATAAGGCTCTTCCGATGCTTTCCCATAAAAACTTGGCAAAATGCTCAAACATAGAGGTCTAACTTCAAATGCTCTACCCCTCAACATCAGGGGTACTATAGGTGAAGCACTAATGGCTATGGCAGGTCGGAAGTGACTGTCAACTCCTTATGGTGGAGGTTGATAGTTCATGTTTGGAATGGGACGATTATGTGGTTGGTGATTGGGTAGAATTCCACGATGGTAATGGCGTGGTAGTGGACGATGAGGAACTCTTGGTCCTTGGTTGATGTATTGAGGTTGGTTGTATTTGAGATATTGATAGTTTTGTGGTTGCACATAGTCTTCCCCATCATTCCAATCATACCCATCAGAATGATCATCAAATCTCCCATCATCCCAACCATTAATCCTATCATACACCGACTCCTCCGCATACCGTGATGGATCTCCAATATAGGTTGGTGTTCTAGGTTGGTTGGGGTTTGTGTGACCACTCCTTATTGAATGGGGTGGATGTTGTGGTTAACATTGGGCATTAGGTTCAGGATTGGTTTCTTTTCGAGTTACGGTTCATTCGGTGGTTCTTTGTAGATTATCAGGATCACTCATGTTTGCAAGGTGAAGTACTCGATTCCTTCTAGCTGTTTTCCTGATTTCTGGATCAAACAAGAAAGGTGATTTCTTCTTTGAATACCTCGTATGCATACACTACCTGTAATCTGCGTACAATCACCACACCTGCGTAATACCGAACTACAGGAATTCAAAAGGAAATAAACAAACTACTAACTAAACCTAAACTAATTCTTTTTGTATTTTCTAAAAAATTTTAACTTATTGAAAGCAAACTTTAACACTTTGCACACCAATTCCTCGGCAATGGCGCCAAAGTTTGATCGATTTCTTTGGACCGATCAAAAATATAAACTAATTACCAATAACTAGTATGGGTAAGTCGAGTATCGTTTCCACAGGGAATCATGAAAAAGTGTTAAACAATTTGAAAAATTAATTAATGTAGGCATAAACTTAAAACCGATTGTTTGATTGATTGAGTTAAAACTACAATTGAAGATTTGATTAACAATATAAACCAATAATAAAAAGGTAGACCATTCTCATGCTCCCAAAGTCCCAATCATGCTTTCAATTGTATAATCTAACCTATATTCGTTGGAAACCACATAGACATGATTCGTTATAATGTTTGAATTGAATGAATGTTAAGAATTAATGGATTAGGTTGTGATGATTCTTGGTAACGAAAATCGGGGAATTGACACAACTAAATTATCTATTCATTAACTAGATTACAAGTTCATAAGAGGTTCTTCCAATAATTAATGATTTACAAGAATTTGAAATCAAAAGATAGATGGAATTCATTCAATGTTATAAGCAAGTAATCATTCATTCAAACGAAACAACATTAGATGCAAAACACTAATTAAGAATTAAACTTCTGATCCAACTTAAATATAAGAAAGATTGAATACAATTGTTTTACATAATTGTTTACATGAGAATGATCAAAAGAGAATTAGCCTACAGTCTTCATCATTGATTCTTCAAATTGGATTATCATCTCCATGAGTTTTCTATTTGATGATGAAATTGGGGTGTTGTGATAGTTAGGAACTGCTCTAGGTGTGTGAAAATATGAGTGGTAACTTCCAAAATTCGTATGGCTTGTGATATAAACTGAAAATTTAATTAAACCACAAATTTTGGATTTTTGTTCAGAAACTAGTGTTTGGTATGCCAGGATATGGCGTAGATTATGCTGACTTGTATCTTCAATATGGAATCTTGCACCAAAAACTAAAAACCACAAACCACTGTAAGGTGTGGTGGTCAGCGGCATATCTTACGGTCTACTAGAAAATCCAGTTCTCCTTTACGCCACCTGCTTCTTCATTATGCTCCAGATTTTTGCCCAGCATAGCTTACTCTGGTGACTGGCATAAGCTACGTTACTTCAGAAATGAGAATTTCCAGTTTAGCCTTCTTTGACTTTAATTGACTCGTTCTTGATCCATTTAACTCCAAATCATAACCCGGGACCTGAACTCACTAACAAACATAAACATGCCCCTAATCATTTATTAACCTTCACAAAAAAAGTCAAATTTGCACATTAAAACCATACGAATTAGGCGTTTATCAATTATCACTTATTTCACTTCCTTTCTAATTTTTTTTTATTGTTTTGTGTATTTTGATTGGATTTTTAGTTATATTGTGGGTATTAAATTGAGTAATATGAGGTCGAAATGGTAAGTGAATACTTAAATGGAAAAGAAGAAGCAAATAATATAAGAAGATGAGGTTGTCATGTTGATGTAACAAAAAAGAAAGAACCGTTACTAATAGTCTCGTTTTGTATATATCTCCACAAACATACATACTAGGGGTGAGCAAAAACCGAACCGAAAACCCAAAAAACAATAAAAACCAAAAAATCCAAACCGAAAAAATCAAAAATCGAAAAAACCAATGGTTTTCGGTTTTGATTTTCTAAAAACCGAATGTTATGGTTCGGTTTTGGATTCATATGAAAAACCGACAAGTGATTAAAAAGCAATTAAAACTGAAAAACCAAACCGAAAAAGACTCTGACCAAAAAACCGAAACCGAAAACCAATGGTTTTAGATTTCAAAAACCGAATTAAAGTGGTTCGATTTTCGGTTTTAGTCAAAAACCAACCCAAACCGAACGATACTTACCCCTAATACATACACATCACATGTACATACAATTTTATATCCAATTCATTTCATCAGTATAGCATACCCATGTCTAGCTAAAACCATCTCCATCGGGCCTTATGGATATCGACTGTCGGTTAAAAAGTAACCACAAGATATTAAAAAAATAAAATCTCTCAAGCTTCTAACTTGGTGGTTGAACCAAGTAATGGTTGGGCTATTTTTTTTATGTAAGATAAATTGAAAGGTATTCACTAGTATTATTTTTAGCATATGTATTTCCATAGTTATTTTGTTATTTAGTATTTTATATTATTTAAATTCATAGTTTGATTTATATATGATGTAAAATAAGTTATTTATTTTTTTAAATATGTTTCCATTAATGTGAAAATTCTTTTAATTTAATTAGATTATTTTAATTTGGTGATGATATATTAGTTACTATTTTCAAACAAAAATTTTATTATTATTATTATTATTATTATTATTATTATTTAACTTTTTAACTAGTTTTAATTAAGAGCAACATTCACAATAAACCATTAGTATTATTTTTAAAAAATAGTTTCATTGGATTGTTGATAATATCATAATGGGGGATCTCAATCTTGACCTTTATTTTTAATCCAAATGTTAAGATGTTTTTAGATTAGAATTCAAAAAAACAATATATAGGGGGGAAAATAAAACTACATCTGGTGACATCAAAGTACGTTAATATTTAAAATAACTTTATGTCAAATAATGTTATAAAACGAGTTTGATAAAAAAATAATTATTACACATAGTCTCAACTATCTTTTATTTTCTAGCAAAATAATTAGCAGGTACTGTTGCAACAATTAATTATAAACTCGGAAATAAACGTATATAGATATATTAATTGCATTTATACATTAATAAAAAAATCTAATATTTTATTCACACAAAAACATTTTTTTTATCCAACTTTTAAATAGTTACCTTAAATAAGGTATTGCATAATAGATCAAAAAGAAGCGTACCGCAAGTTGGGTCCTTCAAAGTGGATGACTCAATGGGGTATCAGAGAAAGACTTTTTTTTTTTATTTATTTATCAAAGTTTTAGATATAAACAACAATTAAATTTTTGTTAAAAACTTTTGATTGGTAATATATATATATATATATAAATATATATATATAACTAAGAGTAAATTACACTTTTCGTCCTTAAAGTTGGCACGTTTTTCACTTTTGATCCCTAAACTTTAAAAATAACAATTTTGACCCTAAAGTTAGCCAATTTTTTTAATAATCGTCCTTTGGCCTTACGGCGTTAAAAAATGGCCGTTAATGTACGCACGTGCTAGACACGTGAGGGCACTAATGTCATTTCACCTTACACCGAGGGACGAAAAGTGAAAAAATAGTTTCCATTAGGGACGAAAAGTGAAAAAATAGCTATTTGAGGGACGAAAAATGAAAATCATACAAGTAAATTCATTCTTCCATTCTTTCTTTTCCGATCATCTTTTCCGATGAAATTTTCCGACTAGACATTTATTTTTCTTTTACCCCCAAACCTCTCCAATCACTACCACCTAATAACCACCAACAACAGTCGTCGCTACAAGCCATCGCCTTCTGTAACCAGCACCAGCCACCGCCGTCTATAACCACCACGAGCAACTGCCACCCACAGCCACCGCCGCCTATAATTACCACCAGTCACCGCCACTATAATGAACATCAGCCACCACCGCCTACAATCACCACCAGTCACCGCTGCTTACAATTACCACCAAACATCGCCATCTACAGTCACCTCCAACCACCGCCGCCACCTAGAATCACCACCATCCACCGTTTTCCTTTCAATTAAAATCAAAATTTTAAAAAGAAAAAAAAAAGATGACTGACATGTTTGAACTATAATTTGTTTGATTGGTTGTGTTTTGAATGTCATGAATTTGAGTAAATGATTTTGTTTGTGGTCTAGATTTGGATTCAAAGTCGGAAAATTCCATTGGTAAAAATGATCGGAGAAGATGATCAAAAAATAAAGAATGGAAGAATAAATTTATTTGTATGATTTTCAGTTTTCGTTCTTCAAGTAGCTATTTTTCACTTTTCGTCTCTCAAGTGACTATTTTTTCAGTTTTCGTCCCTCGGCGTAAGGTGAAATGACATTAGTGTCATCATGTGTCTAGCACGTGTGTGCGTTAACGACCATTTTTTGAAAGCCGTAAGGCTAAAGGACAATTATTGAAAAAATTGGCCAACTTTAAGGTCAAAATTGTAATTTTTAAAGTTTTGAAGATCAAAAGTAAAAAACGTACCAACTTCAGGGATGAAAAGTGTAATTTACTCTATAACTAACAATAGTCCTTCCATAAAATTAATGACTATATGTATCTAAAAATATAAAGCATAAAATAAACTAAAAGTGTAAATGTTAAAAAAAGAAAAGGACAAAATGTAAATGTTCAAAAAATAAAAGACTAATAGTGTAGGAACTATTATAAAGTAGGACTACAAGTGTCGAAAGTATTATAAAAGTATGGAGATTTCTAAGTTATTTTCAACTTGAGAGGTTAAGTTAGAAGAATTGTGGTTCTTGCATTATAATCAATGGTCAAGATTCAAAGATGATCATTGAATCTTGACCTTTGGTTTTAATCCAAAATTCAAAATTATTCTAACTTAACTCAAGTTAGAGAAATAACTTAGAATAAATTCTCCTCCATTATAAAATACGACAATTGATGTATCATTGGTTTACTTATTTGATGAGACTTTATTTAAATGAGGGCATTGAAAAAAAAAAATAAGGTTAATTGTGAAAATTTGGTCATATTCACTTTAAAAAGCTTATGGTGTTGGTATTAAATTTTTCAATGTTATCAGAGTAGTACCCCATTAGTGTAAAAGTAAATCCGTCCCACCATGTTTCTAATTTGACTCTTCAAGTTAGAATCAAATTGAGGGGATCCTCTCCTCCTAAAATGGGAAAAGATTCTTTCGAGTTTCTTCATGTTAGAAAAATTTTGATCTTTGAATTAAAATTAAAGATTGATGATTTAAATATCATATTTAAATCTTTACTTTTGTTTTAATACAAATATCTAAGATGTTTCTAACTTGACCCTTAGGTATCCCTTTCAAAAATTTGATTTAGTTGGGCTGGGATTTTAGCTTGCATTATTGGCTTGGCTATTACTGTAGAATCTTTAATTCTTTATGCTGTAGTTTTCATAAACTTTAAATATTTCGTGGGAACTAATGCTGTTATGACAAACGTTATATTGCAATCTTCTAAGATAATGATAAAGTATAATCGGGCATGCAAAAAGCTTTATTAGGATAACATATTTTATTAAAATTTACACTTTCGCGAATCCGGAAAATAGACAGAATCCTAGGATCCCTGTTGAAAGGGAAAACACATCTCAACGTCATGAGCATTAGTGGAATCGATAAGCTTTTACTTTTACATGTAGTTGTTAACTAATGCGGGTTCATTGTAGTTACTTTTGACAATAATGTTTTGATGGTTGGTCTCTTTTGAACTTTTAATTCGTATGCAAATATACCATTTGGAAGTTAATCTTTCTATAAAATTGTATTTTATCTGTGCGTTATTCCGAAAAATTTAACAATATGTAAAACTAGTAATGCATATAAGATGGTTGATACATATAAATGATAAACATAAATTATGAAAGCATATCATAAAACAAAAAAGTACAACAAAAGAAAAAGTAATGTAAAAGTTTATTTAAAAAGTATAAATCAAGCTAACTACACTACCATCGATCTTTTACATTAATTAACTTAAAATTAATAACCTACACCATTTATCGTCGCCGCCGTCACTACACCACCACCATTACCACTATCGTTGCCGCATTATGCAAATATACATTTAACATAGGGATTATGGCAGTGGAGTGTAACAAACTATGACTCAATGGTTAAGTAATGTAATGACCTTTCAATTTGGCTATCTGATGTAAGTACCTTTCATTTTTGTTCTTTTAATGTATCGGTTGACCTGTTGTACTGGTAGCCGATAACAATGTTAGTTTTACTTTGGGATTATGGCACCAGAGTGTAACCAACTATGACTGAATGGTAATGTTAGGTAGTGATCTTTAAAACTGCTATCCAATGTAATAACCTCTCATTTTTGTACTTTTCATGCACTGGTTGGCCTGTTGTACAGTCATGGTTACGATTGTGGGTTATGAACTCCGACGAGATGGATGGTGGATGGTCTTAGACTCTGACGGGGTTGTAGTGGGTGGTCTCAGTCTCATTTTTTCTTCCATTCAAGAGGTGTGGCCATCTCTCTACCGTCTCCACATCCGGACACATGCCACCCTGATTGCCACCAATAAAATAAACAAATGTCAGCCGCCACCCAGACAACCACCGTCTTCATTCCCTGTCAAAATTCCCCACTTTTACCCCATTGTAAACCAAAGTTGTTGGATCTTGATTGTGGTGGCAATGGGATTGCCGGAACTTTATGGTTAACGATGATGGGGTGATCATAACACAATCCGATTTGGGGATTAGGGTTTGAGTATGATTATTATTGAATCGTGTTTTGAAATCAATTAATGTATATATGCATCTATCTATATCTAGTGTTGATTTGTGTTCGGGATTGAAATTAGACATTGAGTTACAGTTTCACATTTGCTCTCTGGAAAAAATTGTTGTTACCGAAGATAGTGCTGGAAATAAGCCGAAGAAGATCACCGGAGTATTAAGTCGTCGGAGTAACCAGGTAGGATACATCAAGTGAACAAAACAGGGAGGTTCTTACATCAATTCTAACATTTTCGTAAGTCACTACATTACATAACCATTCACTCATAGTTGGTTACACTCGGGTGCCTTAATCCCTATTCTTTTTTACGTCCAACATGGCATTACCGCTTACAAATAGGATGTTACCCGGTAGGATACATTAGAAGAACAAAAATGAAAGGTACTTACGTCAGATAACCAATTTGAAAGGTCACTATCTTACATAACCATTGAGTCATAGTTGGTTACATTCCGGTGCCATAATCCCTATAACATATTCACCAAATTTGGTGATAAAAGTTAGAAACACATAAAGTTTACTATAAAAAGTCGAATGTAAAAAAAACAAAAAAAGTTGGCCAAAGTTAGGAAGTTTAAATAGTTTGATCTTAAAACATAGAAATTAAAGTTTATATAAAGGGTGTAAAGAAAAAAAAATATTGATGGCATAACTAAAAAACCCAAAAACTTGCGGTAAAAATTAAAAAACTTAAAAGTTAAAGTGAAGTGGCAAATATAAAATTATGAGCCAAAATAAGTGCAAAATTAACACTTATCCAAAGGTAAAGATGTGAATTGAATGCTAGGAAATCAATGTTTAAAATTTGTATTTTGGTCGTACCGGTATAGTGATTTATCCCGGGATTATATAAATACCGGCCAGTACAACTAATTTAATTAAAAAAATAATTTATAAATTTTTACAAAACTTGTTATAGTTTAACGAGTATAGTCAACATACAATTACAATCTGATTGTACACCAAACCGAGATTAGGTTTTGAAAAGGGGATGATGGGTGTTTTTGGTTGTTTGTTGGCGATTCCCCGAAGGTAGAGTGGATCTCTTTACGCCAATCGAATATGATTGATATATGGCCAATTGAGATCGTGCTAGTGATTATGGATCTGGTTGATTGTGTTTAGAATGCTCATGGAAGGATATTATCATATCCGATATCCAAGAATGCTTTTGCTTAATCATTGTAGGCAGTGGGAGGCTTCGAGACGGAGAGTCATCGTCCCGCCGCATGTTGCTGATATGTGAGGATATTATTGTGGGTTGCTGGAGCATCTCTTATAGAGAGAAGAGGACGTCCAGATATGTGTGTGTGTGTGTGTGTTTTCTAGAGAGGAGAAGAATGAGAATTTAGGTTTAGGTTCATCCATATATATAGGGATAGAAATCTTGGAGAATAAGTTTAGGGTTTTAGAGAATATTCTTAATAATATGCCAGATCTGGTATTTAGGACGAGATAAGAGCAAATCTCTTTAATTTAGGAGGAAGAGATTGAGATAATCTCTTCCATATTTAGATAAGGCTTACAGCGGATACCTTCGTCACGCAGGGTCGGCTCTGTCACGAAGGTCGTGTTCCGTCACGAAGGGTGACATACACCAACAAGCCCCCCCCCCCAGTTTAATATGAGGAGCTGCAAAGGTCGTTATATTAAACTCTGAAAAATCAATTTAATGCTCCTTTCGTACGACGAGTGCTTCGTACCGCTGGGAGGGTATATCATCAAGCCCCCCGGTACAAGGTGATTTTTTTAAATCACAGCGTTGGGCTTTCGCTGGCCACATTAACTCTTCTATCATATTGCTGCTTCTTTCTTTTATTTAATCTGCTCCAACTGCCGCTGTCTTCTATTTTTAATGTTTTGCAAGTCTTCTTTCTTCGAAATAACTTACCTTCTCCATTTAAAGTATGGACTTCTTTTGTTATCTTTGATTGGGAGACCTATACCGTTGGGGGCACGGGGAATTTTCCTTCTTTTACTCCGAATGAGCATTTATTCGGATTGGGTTTATTATTCGGAGGTTTCCGAAGGTCTCCCAAATATTTTATAAGAGGTTTTCTTCGTCCCTACAATGTCATTCAAGTAGATCTCCAAGTTTCTGCCAATCTGTGTGGCAAATGCTTTGTCGACCAGGCATCGATACACAGATCCTTTGTAGCCCGGACAACATCTTTCGTTAACAATAGATCCCTTTACTTCTGATCCTGATATGCACCTAGAAATCATTTCAGCTGGTGTTCTGTCGAGGATTTTACTTTTCGATATATCGCCGGCTAGGGATAACGATCTTTGGGGCATGCTTTGTTCATATTAGTGAAATAAACACACATCTTCCACCGCCATTTCCTTTTTTAACATTATAGGGTTTGTGCCAGAATAGGACCAAGACATCTCATCTTTCACGACGCTCTATTCCTATTCGCAAGCGCGTAAATTTGGCTGGTATCTACGACGGATAGGTTTTATAGTGATTTTTAGGGGGTGGCGATTGCTTCTTAGGGTTTTGTTCTTTTAAGTAGAGGCTACCAGTAATCAATGAGATATTCATTAGAATTTCCTCCGGAGATCTTCTATTACGATGGAAATGTGGTTGTCGCCGGCTTTATAAGCTATGAATATCTATGTAGTATGATCATTGTGCACCATTCCATAGGCTCTAAGGGTCAGTTGTTTTCTTCCCTCAATGATGCTTTGAAGCACGGTCTTTGTTACATAATCTTTGCGCTGATGCACTCTTCGGTGAGAAGCTTTTTGCAATGGCATACTTTTCGTTGCGAAGCCCTTGGGGGTGGAATACTCCTCGTTGCAAAGCCTTTGGTGTGGCATACTTCTGTCACGCAGTCTTAAGGACTCGTAATTGCTCATTTATACTAGACTTGTGTCATATGTTTGCGAGACTCTTTCCAACGATCCCGAGATTGTGAAGTTAATTGCTCTGTGCTCTGCGCTCCTGAACCTACTTCGTCTCGAAGGGTCTCCAGAGTATGTTATCTTGAAATTAGCTGTCTATCATAGTAAGTTTGTTAATGGTATACCTGATCCTGGGCCTTCGCATTATTGCGTGTGAAATCCCGGTACTTTGTTCTTCGGATTTTTTCCTATACATTCAATCTTTTATATGTCGAATGTTTTGAAATAGTGTAGCTTAGGAGCTGTCTTTTTACGGACGTTTGCGTGTACATTAGGGTGTCTGTTCAGGCGTCCCTATCAGCTTGTTCCCTTTATTTATTGAGGTGGCGACCCTCTATTTATATTGAGACGATTAGTCTTTTGAATAATGCATTATCCCCGTGGGACTTTTTGTTTATATTGAATAACTGAGGCAAATAGCCTTTATGAATGCCTTGAGAGGTCTTTAGGATTCTCTCTTATAGAGAGAATTTATTTTGGAGGAAACGTTAAGCCTTTTTAGGGTTTCCCTAAGTCTTAGGCTATAAGAGTCCATGAGGATTCTTTCCTTCTTACTAGACTTAAGTGATAAGATCAAATCCCGAGTTTATAGGGGAACAATTCTTACCTCCTTCATCTTCTACGGAATCCTGCGTTACAGACAGCCTTCATGTCGTAACGTCCTACTGTGCTTTCGTGTGACAGGGACTGCATACCGCTAGGAGGGTATATCATCACAGAGTTTTTGTGTAACTTCCGCAAATTCAATCCTTTATAAAAGATTGATTCCAGGTCTTTATCAACAGGACCCCTTTGGGGATTTTTAACTAGTACGCTCCATTGCTGTAGGCGGTTTCGGAGTATGTGTGTGCCTTCCCATGTCGGTCCCAACTTTTATTGATATTACGTAATGCTGGTGCTGTTTAGGCAAAGTACATAATCGCCGGTTTTGAATGAAGTAGGATTGATTCTTTTGTTGTAGCCTCTTTCGGCTTTCTTTTCGAACATTGTTTCTCCAATGAGTGCATCTTCTCTTCATTCTTCTGATAATTCCAGGTCAACTCTGGGTTCCTCTAAGTTTCCTTCAGTATTTAACATTCTATGTGTCGATATTTGGAATGTACCATGACTTCGGTACCGAAGGCTTGTCCGAACGGTGATGCCATTTTGGAGTCATTTTGTTTGCTCAGAGGACCAAGTGGAGTTCGCCTACTCACCTCTTCGTGATACGACTTGTTTAGAGACTATGTACCATAAGTGGTATGTGTATAATCATGTGATGAAAGTTTTGCACCTTTGAGCATCTTTTCCTCGTGGTTTTTTATGGCTAAAACTGAGGTGTTTCCTTAGTATGCCAAGATTAATCCCTGCGGTTCTCCCAAATATTTGCACCTTCTTTGGAAAGGCTAGTACAAGCGTTTTCTCCTTTTGGGTAGTGTGGATAACGGTTCCTAGCGCTGGAGGTTATCCATAGATTCGGATCTCCTTTGTACGATTGAAAATCGGAGTTACGTAGTCGGATTCTTCTTGTGAAACACATTCGATTTTCGAGCTCTAAGCTGGTGAAAATCTTTAAGGGCTGTCTGAAGGTTTTAGGGAACCTTTGGTCCTTGAGTTACGGAAGGCATGCGGATTGGCCTTTGGGATTTGAGCTTCGAAAGCTTTGCGGGGTCTGAGCTGTTTCTGGACCTTCGGATCCGAGTTTTGGAGGATCTGCGGGATCTGAGCTGCGAATGGGCCTTCGGACATAATTCTATGTAGGGTATAAGGATGGGCCTTCGGACCTGAGGCTATGTAAGGTCTACGGGACCTAATTTGTGGCTCGACCTTCAGATCTGAGCTTTGTAAGATCTGTGGGGTCTTCTTCGCAAGGTCTGCGAATGGTCCTTCGAACACGAGGCTATATAATGTCTTTGGATGGGCCTTCGGACCTGAGTCTATATAAGGCATGCGGGATCCTTCGAATCCGAGCTTCAAAAGGTCTGCGGATGGGTCATCGGGTTTGAGCTTCGAAAGGTCTGTGGATGACCCGTCAAGTCTGAGCTTCGAAAGTTCTGTGGATGAGCCGTCGGGTCTGAGCTTCAGAAGGCCTGTGGATGGGCCTTCGGGTATGAGGCTATTATATAGCATTTAAAGAGGTCCTTCAATCTAGAGGCTGTGTATGGCAGTGGAAAGATCTTCAAGATGCGTGGCAAACATTCCTCCTTAATCGTGATGATTTTATACTCTACCTATGGAGATGTAGCCTCTTCTTTTGTAGGGCAAAGTCAGATCTTGATATGAATATTCGGACCTTATTTCGGCTAGCCTTTATAGGAGACGTAGTTCCAATAGATTATCCTCTGTAACATAGCTCGTCAATGAGGCCGTGTAATAATGATGTGAGTCTTTGTGACCCACACGCTTCGTGGCGTAACCGGTTCGTGACGATGCGTAGTGTCGGACCTTTACCTGTCGTAGGGATATATCACCATGACCCGAATGTCATAAGAAGTATCAAGGTTGTGAATGCTTGGTTTAGAGGTTTAATCATGTGGAGTGCTAAGTATAGCTTGGAATATTTTCTTAACTCGGGGTTGCATGAGGGCATCAATGAGATGTCCCAAAAAAGCTCTTCAAATCTGGAGGCCACGGGGGGCAATAGATCTATCAACAGAATGGGGGTGTCCAAATAGTGGTATAATATTTTTGAATCAAATCATTAGATTATAGCCTTCGCTACAGAGCGTCGTCGTTACGGAGAAACCTTCGTGTCATAGCGAGCCACTGTGATAGGTCCTTTAACAACTAGGTCCTTAACATCGAAATGATCTTCAAATCTAGAGGCTTTGAGTCGCAGCAAAGATGTTTCTTAAGAAAAGAATCTTCAAACTGGAAAGAGATCTTTAAATCTGATGGCTACATGTCACAGCAAAGATATTTATTAGGAAAGAGATCTCCAAACTTAAAGGAGATGTTTAGATCTGAAGGCTGCATGTCGCAGCGAAGATATTGCTTTAAGAAAATGATCTCCAAACTGGGAAAAGATCTTCAGATCTGATGGCTGCATGACATAGCGGATAAATCTTTTGAGAACATAGGGGCCTCGAAATAGAGAGGTCGCGTAACGCAACGGATATATATATATATTTTAAAAGGGGATCTCCAAACAGGGGAAGATCTTTAGATTTAGAGGTTGTGCTAAGTCACATGGAGGCACATGACAAGTATTGTTTGGGTACATCTCCCATCTTTAATAAGTCTGGTTCAACACACGTTATCATAGTTATTTTGAGAAAGTGGATATGGGATCTGAAAGTAAAGGTCCCACGGATGGCGCCAAATGATTGTACACCAAACCGAGATTAGGTTTTGAAAAGGGGATGATGGGTGTTTTTGGTTGTTTGTTGGCGATTCCCCGAAGGTAGAGTGGATCTCTTTACGCCAATCGAATATGATTAATATATGGCCAATTGAGATCATGCCAGTGATTATGGATCTGGTTGATTGTGTTTAGAATGCTCATGGAAGGATATTATCATATCCGATATCCAAGGATGCTTTTGCTTAATCATTGTAGGTTGTGAGAGGCTTCGGGACGGAGAGTCATCGTCCCTCCGCATGTTGCTGATATGTGAGGATATTATTGTGGGTTGCTAGAGCATCTCTTATAGAGAGAAGAGGACGTCTAGATATGTGTGTGTGTGTGTTTTCCAGGAGAGGAGAAGAATGAGAATTTAAGTTTAGGTTCATCCATATATATAGGGATAGAAATCTTGGAGAATAAGTTTAGGGTTTTAGAGAATATTCTTAATAATATGCCAGATCTGGTATTTAGGACGAGATAAGAGCAAATCTCTTTAATTTAGGAGGAAGAGATTGAGATAATCTCTTCCATATTTAGATAAGGCTTACAGCGGATACCTTCATCACGCTGGGTCGACTCTGTCACGAAGGTTGTGTTCCGTCACGAAGGGTGACATACACCAACATAATCCACTCAAAAAGTAATACCAAATAAATTTTATAACAAAATATAAGTTTTAACGTTAACAAGAAAAATAACAATAAAGTACAATAAAAATAAATTTTAAAAAAGAATCAAAGAAAAATTAATAAAATCTAGTATATATAAATATTATTTAGTTATTATTATTAATCAATACGGCTTTTACTGTTTATATTGAATTTGAGAGTCCCTAATTCAAGCTTCCAAAATATTTTCCATAATTTTGATCATCTCAAGTTGTCATTTAATCAATTGAGAATCAATTTTGTTGCATTAAGTGGTTAGAGTTTTTATTTTTGGAAACATGAGACAAGGAGTCCTTTTCTACCTTTAATATTTATTCGAAGCAGTCTAATTAACTTAGGTAAAAGTAAGAATGCACATTTAACTTTTTTTCATATTCCGTGAAAATAATACAGGGATTCAAAAGTTATAAAATAGAGTATTTGCCAAAAGTTCAGAAGAAAATTCTTTTCTTAAATGCAAGCAAAACATTATTCGATACGGTAGATATGGCAGGTCATCAAAAATATCTAATCTAAGAATAAATAAAAAAACATACCAAATATAATTATACTTGAACTTCTTAGAATCTCGAAGTAAAATTAAAACAAACTTGGATGATATGTTGGAGACACTAAAAGGTAAGTAGGTACTAGGTAGGGGACCATCCCAATAAAAGACCGTGGAGGCAGCGGCAGACTGACATCTAATTCTTTTTTAATGGGGTGTGCGTTATAGAGTTATCTCATCCTTAATGCCTACTATGAGAAAGAAAACCCCAACTAAATCACCCGAAAGCATGACATTTAATCATGATAAAATCTTGTCCCCTCTACAGGACTCAAACTTTCTTTTACTTTTGAAATTCTTTGAAATGTCTTTTCTATGTCTTGAACTCGAGATATCCGACATGTAAAGCTGGTGTTCAACCATTGAACTATAATGAGAAGTACTCATCAACGTAGAGATCTCCTCTTGCAAGGTTGCAGAAGCCTCTAAACGCTTCCATGTCGGTCGACTAAGGAGTTGAGAGTACTCGAGGGGCTCAAAACAGCCAAGGCGGGGAGTACTCCGAGTAACCGGCCAACTTAGGTTGACTTGGCGCCTTGCCTTATAGCAAGTACTCAAAGATTACCTTTCAATAAAAAAGTATTCAGAGATTACTCGGCTTGAATAAGTGAATTTTACA
This sequence comes from Erigeron canadensis, assembly GCF_010389155.1. NCBI lineage: Eukaryota > Viridiplantae > Streptophyta > Magnoliopsida > Asterales > Asteraceae > Erigeron > Erigeron canadensis. Next base: position 13,904,042 of record NC_057763.1, read on the forward strand.
ACAGTGATATTTTGTGATAATCTAAAAAAAATTGGTTATTTTGCTACAATTGCAACTAAAATTAGCTGCTGATGTAATTGTTGAAAATTACATGGGAGAATTGTCTAAAACGTCCTAAAATATTAAATTACACTATCAATTTTTTATATTTTAACATATTTCTATTAACTTTTTATATCAATTATTTATATTACTCGCTGCATCACCAACAATCGCCTACCACCATACCATCATTACCATAACCATGGACACATTGTGTGGTTATTGTACTATTATAAATGGTATGAAATGAAATAATAGTAGTAGTATAACGAAGAAAAAAGGAGCCATAAAACGTGATGCTCGTGAAGGAGAAGTTGGCCCTACAAGGCAGCCGTGTGATTGGGTGAAGTGCTGCCGCCGGCACTTCTCAAACAACAAAAACCAAAGACAAAACCAAAGACAAAAGTTGTGGCCGGTGACTTTCAGAGCAGACAAGTTTTAATTCCAGTTAATAAATAATAGAATAACAATGAAACCGGTTGCTAATTCGACGTTGTTATTATGTAAAATCAATAAAGGGAAAATGACAGCAGCCAAGAAAGAAAAAATTTTAAAAGCAATTTACATTTTTACCTTTTTAGTTTATAAATTATACAAAATTCCCCTTTGATTTTCATTGTAAAAACAGCCAATGTCCCTGTAGTTGACTGCAGGGATGATTAGCCCATCAATAAAATATATTCAAAAATAATAAACTTAAGTTTTCCTAATGGCTCAAACCTAAGCAATTCAGCCTCTTAACTTTTATTAAAAAAAAAAATGTCTATCATTTTTCAAAATTTACAATTACATTTTATTTTATTATTATAATAAGTTGTCGTGGTATAAGAATATAAGATTAGTTGTAACGTCATACGTGAAAAGATCATTTACAAACTCTTTTTTAGTGAAAACCAAAAAACAGATCCTGGTCATCTATCAACCAAGATCTATGACCCAGATTAGAAGTTGCTCCATACGTAACATAGAGGGGTATATCCGTCTTTTCATCTCTTAAACAAAACCCCCCATACACCTTCACTTTTCTCATTTCTTTCATATCTCAAATTTTTCTAACCCTAATTCTCTCTCCCGCTCTCTTTCCTCTCTGACCGACCTTTCTTCTCCAACCGCCCTTTCTTCTCCGACCGCCGTCTCTTCTCCGTTCGATGTCGCCATTAGTCATTGATAATCATTTTTAATCTTATCTCAAATCTCATAATCAATAATAGTTTCAACGGAATCTTCTATGGCCTAAAAACAACGAAAGATGAAGGTTAAACCGTAATTAACTTCAATCAAATCTTCAGCCAATTCCAGTAAGTTATAATTTGATTACTTTTCTTTTTTTAATTTTAAACTTAATTTTCTTAGGTTATTTATTTGATTTATTGATTATGATGCTGACGTCATCTAGTTTTTTTGTTAACTACAAGTGTAATCTGTGTGTGTTTTATTAAATGTATGTGTCTATATAATCTGTATAAATTTTGTTCCAAGTGACACTGAATTCGTTTTGTTGTATTTTTTCATTTTGGAATATGCATTGTCTAAAACAACGATTTTTATCAGCTGTAGAAAAGATAGAAACTTCATAGAAGTTGAAATATGAAGAAATAGACATGCCTAGCTGTTTTATTCTATGGGTAAAGGATCTAATTGATAGAGTAAGCACCGTAAAGATCAATTAGTAAGGTTTTGCGCCGATACAAAAATAAAATTGCTTACTTATGTCATGATGTGAGACAAATGTTAGTAATCCACTTGTGTAATAGAATCGATCCACTAAGATATTGAGCGTTTTGATCCGAACCCACTGTGTTTTTGGATTATATAAACGTAATTCATGATTCACATGCCTTTAATTGACTTTCACTTCGAAAACAGAGTAAATCTAACGTTACAATGTTAGACTTATGATTTTTATTTTTTCTCCGCATGGAGGTGAGCTGTTTGGTAGGTACAGAAGGCATAGCCGTAACCCCAACAGTAGCATAATTCCATATAAAAATAAAAGCTATAACAAGAGGAGACATGAAATTTGTGGCCATAGCCAAAAGTAAGATGATTGATACTACAATAGGCAATCTAACTACTGAATTGGATGTTTGTTCATTGGGTTAGTTGATTACTGAGTATTACTGGTAGAAAGACATTAATATTATCATTTTCACGTAATTAAGTGACTCTGTTTGGTATAAGTTAGTAAGTTAAAGTAACTCAGTTGAATATTTTGTAAGACTACGATAACTTTTTAGCGTATTTCCCGTCGTATATTTCTGTTTATATGGTGTCACTTTGTGTTTTAAGTACTTTTTGAGGTGTATGCAAGAAGGAGATGAGTGCTAGTCAAAAGAATCATGTTAATGTCTTGGGAAGAAATCGTTAGTTTGTTTCATTTCTAGATTGTAATTGACATGCTTGTATCCTTTGGCAACTAGTATTCTGCTAGTTCTGCCTTATATATTATACTTGTTTTTGCCGTTATAAAAAAAAAGTATGGCTCCAGGGAAACGTATTAGTTAGAACCATTCCTTTTTCACCGTGGTTTTTTTCTCTTTTTTTTATTGAGCTTTATGAACCAGTCAATGTATAAAAAAATTACGGAAGTTTTAACCTTTAATCTATATTTTGCAGATGGCGGACAAGTATTCCAGTTGCTTCGTTTGTTAATTATGGACCTGAGAAGGAGAAACGTGTGAGTCCCTTACACAAGATGTTAGTCGAATATAACAAGATAATGCAAGTATATCAAGTAACCTAACTGGCAAGTAATTCTGATCTAGATAAAGACTAGTTCAGAATTATGATCCAAATATGGATATGAACACAAAGTAAATACGAGAAACAAGTGCTTGAAACTATATAAATAATATGTAGAATCAAGTATTAGGCAAAAAGTCACAATGTACTTTTCAATGTATTTTATTCATTGATATAAACAAAATACAAAGGTTGTTGCGGAACAAAGATAATCACACTTGTGAAAATATCTAAACAACCTTGAAATACAAATGATCTATCAACTAGGAAATACTCGTAAGAATTACTTAGAGTATATCTCACAAGTTGCAATGCCAAAGTTCCAAGTCGTTTGCAAAATGTGAGAAGCCTTGTATTTATAGGCAAAGTCCATGATGACGTGGACTAGGCCGTATAATACTGTGTTGAGATACATTTAAGGAAATCAATAAGATTCCTTAAATCGTATATTTTAAGGTTAAGTGTGAAATTCATTTGATGTGACATTTCACACTTTATTCCCAACCATTTGACTTAACCAAAAAGCTTTCCAGAGACAATGTTATTGTCTGGATAAAGCATGGTAAAGTAAAAAAGGCTTCGAAGTAATCAGTGTAAAGTGGTGTAAGTACTTTACACTGAGTAGCTTCAGATCTTCAATCAGATAGAATCTCCTCAGAGCTTTGCTTCTCAGTGGATTCTCATCTCCAGTCTTCAGTCTTTGACTTCAGAATGAATGTCTTCAGTTGGGCTGATCTTGATCTGAAGTGAAGCTTCAAAGAACTAATTCTGAGAGAGTCCTTAGAATTTCTGTAAAAGTGTTTTCTCTGAACTTCAAATATTTCTGAACAAATTACACTTGGTCGATTTCTAACCTAACAAATTCCCCCTATTTGTTCTGAAATATAACATGCAATTTTAGACTTCTATCTATACATGTTTGTAAGTCTAAAATGCAAGTTTTGTTTAAGTTGTAAAAATTTTCTAAGGACATCTTATAGATCATTAACGTCTTAGAATTTTACTTGTGTTTTTCTAACTTAAAACTATCATCTACTTGTTGGTTGTAACTTGTAACATATATGCAGTACAGAAATTGAGAATTTGTTACAAGTACATAAAAGTGAAAATATATACAAGTACATGATAATCAGAAAAAGGAGCTACTTCTTGGCTGGCCTTGAACCCGAGGGAGCTTTGGTAGCCTTCCTTTTCTGAGGAGAGGGATCCTTCTTTCCAAACAATCTATCTTCAATCTCCACCTTGGCCTCCATCTTTTGTTGAATTCTTAACAGCTATGCACCAATGAGATGAGACTTAAGCTTTGACTTTAAAATTTAGATCATCTCCCTATGTTCTAAAATGCCAAATTCGTGAACTGAAACCTGAGAATACTCCTCAGCTGTCCTTCCTTCTGTTTTAACCACCAGATCAAACAATTTAAGTCCATCCTCCTTAACAATATCAATGTTGATGAATCAAAGAACCGTATGGTCCTCCGATCCAACAAGGTGAGGGTTTTTAACCGATTCATTGGCGATTCCCTATCGGTGTAAAGCTTGGTGAAGCTTAACGCCACAAGATCGGGTGTGTTTGTGTTGGCGATGGACGATTCCGTAGAAAAGACGACCACCTTTGGTGTTCGGGTGAATGACTTAGTATCTCGTAGAAAGAACTTATGCTTATTCGTGAGGGGATACCTCTATTTATAAGACTAACTTACCTTGGGTGATAAGTTAGGGTTTTAGGGGGATACCCTCGTGTTATGTGGGTACAAGATAAGGTATGACATGTTTATGGGATTTACATGACATATTATAGATATATTATAATAGTAAAAGATAAGGAAACTTACCTTTGCTTTAGGAGGAAGATAATAAGAGATTTTCTCCATATTTGGCGGGCCTCCGTTCTGACGATTAGCCTTCAAAGGCTGCTGGAAATCTGGATCTCATGGATCTAAGCCTTGAAAGGTTGTAGAAACTCTGGATCTTCTAGATCTGGGCCTTCAAAGGCTTCTGAAAATCTGGATCTCATGGATGTAAGCCTTGAAAGGCTGGTCCTTTTACAAAAGGGATTACATGATGACTTAGTAAAAGGTGATTTCATAATGATAAAATAATAAGTGGTCAACAATTTGTGATTTGTGTCTTTTTTTTTTTTGGATCTGTGGTTGTTTTTCCAATTTAATGGTCGAATGACATGGATCAAAAATCCAATAAGGAGTAAAAAAAGTTGAACAAAATTGTGGTTAATGATGGCCGAAGATTATACTCAGGGTAGACACGAGATATATATTGTCATATCCCACGGATGGCGCCAATTGTTTGTTCATCAAACAGCAGGTTGTCATCCTAGTGGATGAATGATTGATTTAAGGATCTGTTGGCGATTCCCTAGAGGTATAAAGCATGGTGATGCTTAACGCCATGTAACTGTGTTTGTGTTTGAGGGGACGATGGAGCCATTTGCCAAGAGATATGAGAATGTGTCTTCCATCAAGGTTATGCCCTCTTTATATAGAGGGAGCTTGTCTTGTAGAATAAGCTGGGAGATTTGGAGGAATCCCTAATTGTATGGGAAATGATATACTTGACATGTATTGGAGATATACATGCCTCATATATTATTTGTGTGGGATAATCATGAGTTGGCTGGGATATGGGGAAATCCCATTAATTTAGGAGAAAGATAATATCTTCCATATTTGGATAGAGATAAGCATGCGAGGTTGCGTGACAGCTAAAGGCTGCATTCCGTTTAAGTTTGCGTATAAGCTATTTTTCGTGTAGTCTGGGGGATACACCTACATAATATCATTTATACGCAAAGAGAAACATATTTTAATGTTTCCAAATCACGGATTTTCGATAACCATATAATACAACAAGATCACCCATTTCATTACGGGGCAACAAATGATCATTGACAATCCATTGTTAATGCCAAAATAAGCTGGTTGGCATGTCTAAAAGTTAAATGTATTTTTTTTAACATGTCTTGCAAAACAGGGGTTCCTTGGCAATTAAAACATATGATTCTAGATTTCCGTTAACTGGTCGGTTTAGAATTTAGATAGGTCTATATACAAACCATCTTTTGGCCATCTCAAAACTTTTTCTAGGTTTGTCCTCGGGAGCTTTATGCCCTGTTCCCTACACAAGTACAAAATCATAAAGAATTCTTATTCCATTCTTGTGGGATAGTAATTTTGTATCTATACAAAAGTAGCATATGTTGTACCTTTACAGTCGCAAATACTAAAGTATAGTTATCACGGACATTGGTTTTAGGCTTTCAATTTCATCTGGAACATCAATGAAATTCCAGAAAGAAACCAAAAAATAAGGAAAAACTATGGCAGACATGCTTGGGGTCTGGAGGCCTGGCCAAATCTTTGTAAATAACCCACCAGTTGGATCATACAAAGGTTGTGCAAATGATAGGCAGGTCATTGGCGGCAAAGAGTTTGGAATAAAAGAAAGCCAGAAGAGAAAGAAGAACGTACTGTAGCAAGTATGGAGGTACAAAACACAATGCAAGGACGTGTAGTAAAGAAAGAGTAACAATTTGAGGTTTCTGTGAACAATCCATGATGGATTTTTGTTTTCATACTGCTTTAATTGTTTAATAATTATCTGCTCGGGTAGTAGTCATTGAACAGATGGTATTTTATGTTTTGAATTTTCCAGACATTTATATGATCATTTGTTTAAACACATGTCTCAATTATAAAATCACAATGTGATTGAATTACTATAGAATTACTCTGTCCACGTTATTATCAAGGAAAAAGGGAAAAAAAGTGAATTAAACACATTGTGTTTTGACATTCTAAAAGATTCAACATGTCGAAACACATTGTGTTTAGAATACCCTGTGTTTAGAAATAATATGAGTTTTTTGAAACTCAAACACAATATGTACAACGTATAAAAATACAATGTGTTTAGAAATTGTATGGGTTTTCTGAAACCCAAACACAATGTGTATAATGTACAAAAATATCTTGTGTTTACAAATTGTATGGGTTTTTCGGCCAAACACAATGTGTATAATATATAAAAACACCTTGTGTTTTGAATTTGTATGAGTATTTTAAAACCCAAACACATTGTGTTTAGAAGTTGTATAATTTTTTTCTAAACACAAACAGAATGTGTATAATATCAAAACCCTAGAAAATGTTGTTAGAGATCCAAAAAATAGTGATACATTGTATTTTAAGCTATGGACTTACTTGTTGTTAAGTCATGTGTTGATGATTTCTAAGGTTGAGGGGCTAATAGTGTTAATTAGAATAGTTAGATAGTTTAGACTATAAATAGCCCTCAATTCCTTAGAAATCATAATTTTAGAATGACATATTAACAACACATTCTATATACCATTACACCTGAATATCACACTCTTGATTCCGATTCTCTCTCAATACACACACAAACACCAAGAACACACACACTAACCAAACACCATTGTTGATGTGAATTCGGTTGATAAAATCGTGTTGATTACATTTGGTATCAGAGCAAAAACATCGTTCTGATCTCGATCCATAACTGAATTCAATCACATCTCATCACAAATCACCTTTAATTCTGTTTGTTTTCTGTTTTTGTTCGTCGTTTTTTTTTCATTGAAAACTCAAAAATTAACCTCTCAAATCACATAAAATCACAAATGTTTGTCCACCATTCGATTCCTCATAGTTAATAACATAATCCTCTCAAGTTTCATGTTCTAATTCAATCTGGATCAAAAGTTCAGATTTTGAGTTTTTTGGCGCTAAAATTTGGGATTTGATTCTGTTGTGTTATAAGCTAAGTTTTGTTAATCGGATCATTGCTGAGGTGAAAACAAACTGTTTGCAAGTGGTTTCATGTTCCAATTCTCAGAAAATCAAAAGATATTGAAGTTTTAAATATCGTCAATGGAGTTGTTCATGTTCAGAGGTTGAAGACGACTGTGTAAAGCTAAAACGATCTTAATTTAGATCGTTTCAGTTTTTCTTTCCTTCATACTTTCATATCAGTGTTGTGGATTGTCAAACGATTCAAATTTTGATCGTTTTGAGAAGCGTGGGTGTGTTGTGAAGAACTGATTGTGGCTAACTGATCTTTTGGATTGGTTTTGGTCAATTCAGTTCTTGAAAAATACAAGTTGAGAAACTCTGAAGAGAAACCAAAACGATCTCTTTTAGATCGTTTTAGTTTTCTTAAAAACCAGAACGATCTCTTTTAGATCGTTTCAAATTTTACTTGAGTTTTTTTTGGTTTGAGTAATTTCTGAAGAGTTGTGTTTGGAAATCATACTACTTTTGGGTAACTGATCTTTGTGATTGGTTTTGCTCAATTCATTTCATTCCATTTCATACCAAAACTCTACCTAAATCATTTCAGAATACTTAGAATTTTTCCTTCTTCAGAAAATCATTAAATTTAGATCATTTCATCCTTAATTCAAAACAGATCGTTTCATTCTTACTCCAAATTAAATCGTTTCATTCTTCATTCAATTTAGATCGTTTCATTTTCATTCAAATTCAGATCGTTTCATTCTTACTCCAAATTAAATCGTTTCATTCTTCATTCAATTTAGATCGTTTCATTTTCATTCAAATTCAGATCGTTTCATTCTTACTCCAAATCAAATCGTTTCATTTTTATTTCAATTCAGATCGTTTCATTTCATTCCACAATTAGATCGTTACATAGTTTCCTAATTTCTTCAAAATCAATTCAATTCTCAATTCAAATCAATTTCAAATGACTACTCGTGAAGCATTGTCTCTGGGTACTGATACAAGACCACCAGTTCTTTATCGTGGTAATTATGGACTTTGGAAGAAAAGGTTCATGGATTACATTGAACGTCAGACAAATGGTCACATGCTTAAGGACTCAATCATCAATGGACTTGCTATGCATCGTCATCCTACTACCCGTACTATTTTGACTCCTGATCTTTTGAACGCCGAACAAAGAGATCGTACTGCTGCTGACAACAGAGCTAGGTCATGCTTGTACCAAGCACTTCCTGATGAGATCTATGACTCAGTTGATTCTTACGACACAGCAAAGGAGATTTGGGATGAAGTTGCTAGACAAATGGAAGGTTCTGATGTAACTTCAACAATTCGACTGACAAATGTCTTAACCGAATTTGACAATTTTCAGAAATCTCCAAATGAATCTCTTGAGTCCGTCTACTACATATTTTGCAATGTGATCAATGAACTGAGAAAGAACAAGGTCAAGAAAGATGAGATTGAGTTGAACATCAAGTTTATCAAAGCACTTGGTTTCGAATGGGAAGATTATGGAACCCAAATCAAGCAACATCAAGATCTGACCAAATTCACCATTCACACTCTTTATGAATCTTTCAAGTTGAATGAGAGCAAAGTTCTAAGCAAAAATTCATTCAACAAAGTGCCAGAACTTGTATCTACTGATCCTTTGGCATTGGTTGTTCAACGAAAGGTTTCTGAGGCTCTTAAAAGACAAATGACTATTGTTTCTTCATCTGATGAGGAAGGAGAAGATTCCTTGGCTCCAAGAGATGGTGTTCCTGATGAATTCTACCAAGCTCTTGCCGCTGTTACAAAGCATTTCAAGAAGAAATATTTCAAAGCGAGGCCAACTAACAACAATCTTCGAACTTCATCAACAAGTGCATTTCCAAAGAAGGAACAATATCATCACAAGAGTTTTGAACAAGGTGAAACAACTGTCTCCAAGAAAAGAGACAAGAAAGCAGAAAATGAGAAACAAATCATGGAGAAAGAAAAGACATCTGACAAAAAGTGTTACAACTGTGGATTTCCTGGTCATTTTACTGTAGATTGCAAACAACCTCGCAAAAAGGATTATGCATACTACAAGCAGAAGATGCTTCTGGCAAAGCAAGTAGAAGCCGGTCAAGCCTTGATTGCTGAAGATGACAAGTGGCTCTTGCTTACTGATGATGAAGATGAAGATCTGTCTGCCAATGTATGTTTCATGGCAAGGTTGAGCAAAGAAAAGATGCTGGAGGCTGACAACACTGACGAGGAATATCCTGATGATGAGGTAAATCTCGACTCTACTTTTTCAACAATTAAGGATAAAGAGTCTTGTAGAATTGCCTTATCAAACCTGACAAATCATTACACTTCTTTAGCCAACAAAAACAAGAAATTGAAAAATAGCATTGTATTTTCAAAAAGGGAATACACAAAACTTCTTGAAGAAAATTCTAAACTTCTTTTTGAGTATGATGCTATGAAACAAGAATTTCAAAACTATAAAGAACAAATGTTGGTCAAAGAATGTGAAATGAATGCGTCTCCTGACTCTAAGTTATTGGAAAAGTGTCATAATTTAGAAAAGACCATTCTTGATCTTGAAAAGGCCAATCAAGATCTTGAAGTTCAAAAGACCAATGAATGGCTTCGTGCAAATGCGAGACAAATGGATGTTGATATTCTGAATAAAAAGCTTCAAGAAGCTACACCAAAAACAATTGAACTTGAAAGAAAAGTTTCTGATTTAAATCATAACTGTTTTTTAAAAGGCATTGAGATTGAAAATCTTGGAAAACAAATTGAGGAACATAAAAAGAATATACTTTTCTATCAAGAAAAGTTGTACAAAGTTGAACAAAACCCTCTTTTGGATTTCACTGCCTATTTCAATAAGTCAAAGATTGATAGATCAGAACTTCTTCTTGGGTTGGGATTTGAGAATATCACTCCATTGCAAAAAGCCAAAGAAAAGATCGAACCCTTGTATGTTGAAAAGTTTTTGAGACTTGGTATGGTTCAACAATTCATACGTCCATTGGATGACGAATTTGAGACTGATGAAGTTGAGAAAATTCAAAACAATAAATTTTTGGTTAACTATGATGCCATCAACACTTCTTACGAAATGAAAAAGTCTTCAATTTTTGAATTAGAAGAGATTGCATCTAATTTTCAAAACCAAGAATCTGTCGTTTCCCCACCTAAACCAACTAAAGTGTATGTTCCATCCACAATTTTGGAAAAACAAATAGAAGGTTTACAACAAAAGGTGGAATCTCAACAAAACTTTATCAATAATCTAAAGTCTCAAAGTCCGAATTCAAAGAATGAATCAATTGTTGTTGATATCAAGAAAGTTTGTGTGAATGTTTCTACACAAACTGATTTCAGTCTTTTAGTAGACCATTCAACTCAGACTGCTTGTGTTTCATCTACTGGTTCCTCCACCCAAACCTTGACTGATTCTTTTGAGTATTCATGTCGAAATACTGCTACTGAAATAGCTGATGATTATGTGCAATCTGATTTATCAAATGACGAACTTGCGCATAGTTTAGTTTTGATATGGTACTACGTTAGGTTTTTCACTTGTGAGTTTCCTGACGAGTTAGTTGTTCACCCTAAGCCTTGTGCTAGTATAGGTGTTGATACTTCTACTCAATTTTCTTGTGAAACCAAAGAAGCATCAGTTCAAGTTGATTTTATTCCTGAGACAACCAATAGTGTGAAGTTGGAAAACAAAACTCCTGATTTTTCAAAATTCTCTCTGATTTCATCATTCACCAAATCTGATTTTGATAAATTCATGGAGGGAGAATATGTTTTTGATTCTGAAACTGAGAAAAAAATTGAATCTACCAAAATCAAAGTTGAATCAAAAGAGGAATCTCCAAAATCGTTTTTCAAAGCTCCAACTTCATATTATTCAAAGAAACGGGTTACTTCCAAACCCATCAAGACTGAACCAAAGACTGCCACCAAACCAAGAATCAATAAGTTAAAAACAAAGTGTCCTACTCCAGAAAAGCATGTTAAAACCAAGCAAGATGAGACCAATCCCAAAATAAAATACAACAAAGTGAAACTTCTGGAAATCAATTCAAATGTTTCTTTGTCTAGCCCTCATTCTAGTTCAAATTCTAAAGTGTCTAAGTCTAGCTGAGTTTTGCTAACTAGGGATGCTTCAAATAATGCAACTAGGTATAGGGATAGATATGGCTGGTTTTCTCATGATAAACCTAAGAAACAAGAAGTTTCCGCACCTCCAAAAGAGTCTAAAAAGATAAAAATGCTTCAAAACTCTCATTCTAATCTTCTTAATGCCAATCCAACAGGTGGAAAGAGCTTGATTAGTGAGTCTAAATGGGTAGCTAAGTCGTTAGTACCTAAGATCACTAATGTTGATAAAAAGAAGAAAAGGCGAAGAAGAAAAGATGGTCGAAAGAAGAAGCATGTTTCTGTTGAGTCAAACAATTTATCTTTTAAGTCCTCTGTGTTAAACAATGTTAATGGTGCCAAGGCTAGGTCTTGTGATGTTGTAAACAATGTTAATTCTTGTTTTCATATGCATGGTTTGAATGCTGGTAAACATGTTACTTTTGATTCATGCATTAATATTCGATTGTTTAATCCAAATGTGCTTGTTGATAATGTGCTTGTTAACAAGTATGTTGACATGAAAGCATGTTTGTATGCATCTCCTAAGTTATACCCCCTGCCTGTATTAACTAACCACAAAGGACCCGTCTTTAAGTGGGTACCTAAAGTCGGTTAAATTTTGTTTGCAGGAAATAACCATCTGTGTATGGATACTCGATTCCGGGTGTTCAAAACACATGACTGGCAATAAATCATTGCTCAAGAATTTTGTTGAAAGATTCATGGGAACTGTTCGTTTCGGAAACAACAATTTCGCTCCAATTCTAGGTTATGGAGAGATTGAAAGAAACGGAATTGTCATCAAGAAAGTTCATTATGTTGAAGGCCTGAGTCATAACTTGTTCAGTGTTGGACAGTTTTGTGACAACAATCTTCAAGTACTTTTTCAACAATCTCTGTGCAAAGTCTAAACTCTAGATGGAGTTGATATCCTATGCGGAGATCGTGAAGACAATCTTTTCACAGTTAATCTTGATGATAACCAACCAACTGATAATATCTGTCTTGTTTCAAAAGCAACTTCGAAAAATTCTTGGTTATGGGATAGAAGGCTTTCTCACTTGAATTATCAAACCATCAATGCTTTAGTCAATAAGCAACTTGTTGAAGGCTTGCCTGACTACAAATATGAAAGTGAGCATGTCTGTTCTTCTTGTGCAGTTGGGAAGATCAAGAGAACTTCTCATAAACCAAAGAAAATTCCACACACTTTGGCACCTCTTCATTTGCTTCACATGGATCTTTGTGGGCCTATGAAAGTACAAAGCAGAAACGGGAAGAGATATATTCTGGTTATCATTGATGATTATTCTAGATACACTTGGGTCAAGTTTCTTGCTTCAAAAGATGAAACAACTCAAATTCTGATCGATTTCATCACTTCCACTCAAGTGAATCTTCAACTTCCAGTCCGTTATATCCGTTCAGATAATGGTACTGAGTTCAAAAATGCCATCTTCAATGAATTTTGCAAATCAAAAGGCATTACTCACCAATTCTCTGCTGTTCGTACCCTGCAACAAAATGGTGTTGTTGAAAGGAGAAACCATACGCTGGTGGAAGCAGCAAGAACAATGCTTGCTTATTCCAAGTTACCATCAAACATGTGGGCTGAAGCTGTTGACACAGCTTGTCATACTCAAAATCGGTCCATCATCAATCAGCGTCATGAGAAGACTACTTATGAGGTTATTAACAAACGCAAACCCAACATCAATTACTTCCACATTTTTGGGTGTATCTGTTATACCTTGAATGATCGGGAAAATGTTGGAAAGTTTGAAAGGAAAGGTGACGAAGGTTACTTTGTTGGTTACTCAAAGACATCGATTGCATATCGCATCTTTAATCGTCGAACAAACACGATTCAAGAAACCATGAATGTTTGGTTTGACGAGATGTCTGGCATGATATTTGAACAAGAAAGTTTGCTACCAACAATCAGTGATCCAAGTACTTCAAGTGCTTCCTCAAGAACGTCTACCTTAACTTCAAAATTCAAGAAATATCCAACTCCAACAAATGAAGAGCTAGATATTCTTTTCGAAGAATTCTACAACTCAAAACTGATTCAAGAAAAGGAACCTCAAGTCATCAATGAACCAATTCCGAACAATACCCCCATTCAAACAAATGAATTAGTTCCAGACTACAATCATGAATCATCTTCAAATTCCACAGAGCAAGAAGAATCATCTTCAAGTGATATTTATTCTCAAAAGAATGATTAAGAACAACTTTCTCAAATCACCCAAACAACTAATCCATCAGATACTCCAAATGTGTATATACCACTGGATTTTAATCATCCAAATTTTGAAGAAAGAGTTCTTCCAAGCTATGATTCCATTGCTCAACAGAACTCTGGATTTGATGATGATAATGTTGACCTTCATCAACAAGGTCCTCTTCCTCATGACAACAAGTGGTCACGTATACGCAAAGATCATCCTACAGAACAAATCATCGGAGATCCACAAGCTGGTGTTTCTACCCGTACTACAGTCAATGAGTGTCTTGTTGCACTTTCACTGAGTAACATTGAACCCAAAACCGTCTCTGAAGCTCTTTGTGATCCAGAATGGGTTAAAGCAATGCAAGATGAATTAGCTCAGTTTGAGAGACTGAAGGTATGGAGATTGGTTCCAAATCCAAGGAAAGAAGAACCAATTCGCACCAAGTGGATTTTCAAGAACAAGAAGGATGAAAATGGAGTTGTAGTAAGGAACAAAGCTAGATTGGTTGCAAAGGGTTACTGCCAACAACCTGGTGTGGATTTCGACGAAACTTTCGCTCCTATTGCAAGAATGGAGGCCATTTGTATATTCTTAGCTTATGCCGCATTCAGAAACTTCACAGTGTTCCAAATGGATGTGAAGACAGCATTCTTGAATGGAGAACTCAAAGAAGAAGTTTGCGTGGAGCAACCTGAAGGTTTTGTTGATCCTAAGAAGTCAAACCATGTCTACAGGTTAGACAAGGCTCTCTATGGTTTGAAGCAGGCACCCCGAGCATGGTATGATTCCTTATCTACTTTCTTACTCAAAGGAGGCTTTACCAAAGGTACTATTGCCTACCCTATTTACTCGTAAGCAAGGTAAACATGTTTTACTTGTCCAAATATATGTTGATGACATTATTTTTGGGTCAACCAGTCAAACTTTTTGCCGAAATTTTTCATCTCTAATGGTCAATCATTTTGAAATGAGCATGATTGGGGAAATGAATTACTTTTTGGGTTTACAAATCAAACAATTACCAACTGGTATTTTTATATCACAAGGTAAGTACATAAAGGATATGTTGAAAAAGTTTGATATGACTACATGTTCTTTAATTTCAAACCCAATGGCTGCTCGTACAAACATAAATGCTGATAAAAATGGAAAACCATTTGACCAAAAGAGGTATAGAAGCATGATTGGTTCGTTGTTGTATCTTACAGCATCTCGCCCATATATAATGTTTGCAACATGTATGTGTGCTAGGTATCAAGCCGCTCCAACCGATTTACATTACCAAGCTGTGAAACGAATTTTTCATTATCTGAAGGGTACACCCAATCTTGGTCTCTGGTATCCAAAGGATACTGGATTCAATTTAACTGCCTATTTAGATGCAGATCATGCAGGTTGTAAGCTTGATCGCAAGAGCACATCTGGTACTTTACAATTCTTAGGGGATAAGATTGTAAGTTGGTCATCCAAGAAGCAAAATTGCGTATCACTGTCAACAGCAGAAGCTGAATATGTAGCTGCTGCTAGTTGTTGTGCTCAAGTGTTATGGATGAAAACACAACTTACCGACTATGGTCTGAAATATGATCGTGTCCCTATCTATTGTGATTCTCAAAGTGCCATTGCAATTGCTGTCAACTCAGTCAACCACTCACATTCAAAGCACATTGATGTGAGATATCATTTTCTCAAAGATCATGTTGAAAAAGGTGACAGCGAACTCTATTTCGTGGGAACTAACCACCAACTCGCTGATTTGTTCACAAAACCACTGGATGAAAAGAGATTTAATTTCTTAATCTCTAAACTTGGTATGCTAAATCTTGATCCTTGATTCACTTTACCATGGAAGGAATTCTTGATTCATTTTTAAAAAAATTAAAAAATTTTGAAAAACCAAAAATCAAATACAAAAATATAAAATTTTGAAAAATAAAAATTTTTTTCTGAAATTTTTTTTTCAAAGTGGCTTGCATATATTCAGTATGCAACCCGTTCTTCATTGAACTATTTATTTCAAAGTGGCTTATGCACACTCAGTGTATAACTCGTGCTTATTTGTGTTATTTATTTCAAAATGGCTTGCATATACTCTGTATGCAACCCGGTCTTAAAAAGAAAAATTATTTATGCTTCAAAGATTGAAATTAATTCATGTTGTTATACATATAAATTGATATAAGATAACGCGGAATTGAACGCCTTTGTGTACTTCCAAGTAGTCTTATATGAATGTATATGTGTAATACAAGATGTTAATTGCAATTTTGTTACACCTATTTCAAAAACTCTCAATTGTTGAGATGAGAAGCAAAGGATTGAACGCCTTTGTGTACTCCTGAGTTGTCTCATCTTGAACAATTGGTTGAGTTCACTTTTCATAAAACTTGTTTTGATTTCACACAAATCATTTTTGCTCCACCTTTTCTATGAAAATCTTTTTGATCTATCTTTGCATAGATTAAGGGGGAGTTTGTGATTTCAAATCTCTTTCAAACTTCAAATGTGTTTTTAAATATTTTCCTTCACATTTGATGATTTTTTAAAAAACATTTTATTCAAAGGAAGTTCGGTGTTTAGTTTGCACAAGAGCGACTAGGTTTTTCTCAAAATTCTACTCCATGAATTTCATCATTGCCGATGAGTTCTAACCCCGGAGTATTCAATTCTTTCAGTAGAAAGTGAGGCTATTTTGAGAGATGATGAATTCGTGCAACTATGTTGGAGGGAGTAAAGTCGAAAAGTGAGAGGTTATGGTGATAATGTTGTGAGAAAAGGGTTAAAGGAATTGATACCCTTCCCTAAAATTCTCAAATCGCCGGGTAACACACATTTCTATCGGATGTCATTTGTTGATATCTAGGTATTGAAGAAGCCTTCATGGACTCAATGAAGCGATGCACATCTTTACCTAACCACTCAAGTGTTTCTTAACAAATGCTTGTTTTATTTCTCACGGAGATTTTCTCATTTCTATTGACTCTTCATTTGGAAGACGTTGATATTGAAAAAGGGTGACACTCTGCTCCAGTCCCCGACTTCATTTGATCACTTTGTGTCTAGAGCTCTCGTGAAAGATCATTAATTTGATCGTTATTCATTCCTTAGGACACATTTGCGTCATATCTTTGTGATATACATGCTTATCTTTGTGATATAGCCGGAACATTTGTAGTAATATCTTAAATGATATTTCACGATGATCAAATGGAAATCCTACCATTGCTAAAATCATTTCCAGCTTTGAATGTAGGTCTCATAATTGCATTTGTGTAATTATTGAGTTAACAAGAAGTCTATTGTGACCTTGGATTTTTTTTCTTTTCCCTAAAAGTCTTTAAGGATAGTAGAACATGGTTATCGAACGCTTAGGTGACACTGACCATGATTTACATTCTTTGAAGCAATCTTGAGGTTGGAAAGCCAAAAGACCAAACTATGTTAGAGGTTTGCTTTGTGCATTTCTCAATTATACATAGGAAATCCGATAAATGATATACATTTCTTTCGGTCATTTCATTAATCCTTTCGATTTTTGAATGCAAACGGATCATTCTTATCCGGTTTCTTTTCTCATCACCCGAACATAGCAAACACCAACACCATGATACAATGGTTATCCCAACAACTTCAATCTTACATTTTCGTCATCCATAGGAACAATTGGGTTGGAGTATGTGATTAGATTAATGTTGTTGATAAATCTCCATGTGCATAATGTCTAGATCTTAGTTATGATTATTTCTTCTAAATATTCAAATTAATCACTGTTTGCATAATGACATTGGTTCCCAACTTTGTCATTATGAGGGGGAGAAAATAGTATGATTGATTATTGATTAGGAGAAGAAATTAGAATGATTGATAAGGACAAGGAGAAAAGTTTGTGTTTGGTTGTTTCAATTGCTTTCAGAGATACTATCATTCAGCTTCAAGAATCAAAGAGACTGTGATTACTCATGGATTAATGAGGAGCATGATTACTTCATAAGTGACTTTCCAAAACCTTATTGAAATGTTTACTCTCAAAAGTGTTCAAGACGATGTGACAAAGATCAAAGCTTCAAAGGACAAAAGATTGAAGATTCGAGACAAAGAAGAAAAGCTTCAAAAAGAGTATTCATCAAATAAAAGATCTTCATGTCATACAACAAACACTTTATCTAAAAGCTATATTGCACACATCAAGGGGGAGAGTACATATTTCTGAAAATTCATTCCAAAGTTTCAAAGAAAAGACTTCAAGAATCGAAGATTGAAGAATTCAAGACAAGTTCATACCTTCCGCACCTGAAAAAGACAACTCTGATTCATGATTCAACAATCTTCAAAGATTCAAGACATACACACACTCATCATTCTCTGTTCAATAAGAACATTGAGAATCAACAGATGATCTAACTTCAAGTCCAAGACCGATACTGAATCAAGTTCTCCAAAGACAATGAGAAAGCTTTGAAGAACTGTTTCAACTCACCAATTGTCTTCATCACCGGACTCATCAAATTCATTCCTACAAGACAAACCAACACGTACTTCAGACCTTACAATATATCACTAAGGGGGAGAATGTTAGAAATCCAAAAAATAGTGATACATTGTATTTTAAGCTATGGCATTACTTGTAGTTAAGTCATGTGTTGATGATTTCTAAGGTTGAGGGGCTAATAGTGTTAATTAGAATAGTTAGATAGTTTAGACTATAAATAGCCCTCAATTCCTTAAAAATCATAATTTTAGAATGACATATTAACAACACATTCTATATACCATTACACCTGAATATCACACTCTTGATTCCAATTCTCTCTCAATACACACACAAACACTAAGAACACACACACTAACCAAACACCATTGTTGATGTGAATTCAGTTGATAAAATCGTGTTGATTACAAATGTAAACCCTAAAATGCTAAAGCTTAAAGGATGGGGACGGATATATACGAAATGCTTTACTGTTTAGGGTTTGAAGTTGTAGGGTTAGCCGTTAGTGTTAACCCTACAACTTTAAACCCTAAACTCTAAAGCTTAATTGCTAATCCAAGGGAAAATATACATTCTAAAAACCCTGGAAGATCTAAAACGTAAATGCTAAACCCTAATGGCTAAAATATATGGGCCAAAGGCCCAATACACAAGGTGTTTCTAATACAAAAAATATTATGTTTCGGTTTCGAGTAGTTCCAACAATGGCCATACACAAGGTGTTTATAATCTAAAACACAGGTTTCAAGTAGATCCTACAATGGCCATACACAATATGTTTCTAATCTAAAACACATTGTGTTTCGGTTTTGAGTATTCATACAATGACTATGCACAACGTGTTTCTAATCCAAAACACATTGTGCTTTGATTTCGAGTAGTTCATACAATGGCCATACACATATGCTATACAGCTCAACTATGCATCCATTACTAGAAAATACAAATATGCAAGAGAATGTATTGCTAATGAAGCAGAAGTAGACATATTAAATAAAAACAAAAAGAAAGTATCCATTACTAGAAAATCAGCAAACAAGCAATTTATAACAATCACATCCATCATTTTCCTAAGTCATCGTGCTATACAGCTCAACTATGCATCAAGCTCAAAACCATTATAAGACCTTTTCAACTAAAAAAGGTTCAAATCTAGAATGCAAAAGCATTAAACTTGAACTACAAAATGATTTTAAACAGAATCAAAGAATAATCTAACTAGAATTTACGTTGGTCCCTATTTTTTTGAGCTTCAATAACAAGGCCTCTAATTTCATTTTGGTCATAACTACTGACGAAGTCCATTGCGTTTTCCAAATTCATTTTAGAATGCTTGTTCATTTCGTGAGACGGAATCTTTGTTGCATGTTAGAAATATAAATGGTATTAAATTGTAATATTACAATTAAGCTCAATTATCATATATTACATTTGGTATCTGAGCATAATCGGTGTATCCGAGCGATCCACAAACTTATACATAACCAATTTTGTTCAAAATTTGTTGTTTTTGAGCTTAATTTCGATTTGATTTTACTGGTTTCACTGATTTCGAGGCTGTTTAGTGTTTCTGAGTTTGATTTAGCAGTGGATTAGTGTTCAAATTGAAAAATCAGAATTTAACTAAATTTTTTATATTTTTTACTTCTTTTTTTTGTTGTTTGTTGAGCTCGGCATATTGATAAAAAGAAAAGTCAAAAATTTTGTTGTTTAATGCTACAGTGGCAACAGTGGTAGTACACGTGATTTTTTTTTATCTACATTTTTTGTATATATCAAAAACAGAAAAGCAGAGAAAAGAGAAAAAGGAAAAAACAAACAAACAACTTCTTATCCTAAATCTTCTTTCTTCATTTTGATCTTCGTTTCACATCGATTCGATCTTGAAATTCATAAGATATTATTTGCATTGTGATTCTGAACAAGGAGGTGTGTTCAATTTTCATATTGGTCAACTTTTGATATCAGTTAATATTCCGGTGAGTTGACTTATTTTCCGGCGACTTTAGATCTGAAAATCATTGGGTAGGGTATGTACGCGATTGCTCACTGATCATTCTGCATCAAATTTTAAGGCTTAACTCGAAGAAACAACAAAGTTATTGTTCTTTTAATTTCTCCGATCAGATTCTGGCAACTGAGATCAGAGTCGTTTTGGGCAAGGATTTGGTCAGAATCTGGTTGTAAGTCATTTGGTGGTAATTCCATGTCCTAATTCGAAGTACCATTGAAGTAATCAAGTTTTGAAGATTTCCGGCAAGGATTTTGCATTTTCCGGTCATAATCACCAGTTTCTGGCTGTCGTGTTCTTGAACTCATTTGCAGAAGTCCACAAAGCTTGCATTTACTGACCTTGCTGATCAACCAACTCACTAGTTCACTTCTTGTATTTGTAGACTTGATCACATACTAGCATTTATCAAACTAACTAATCAACCATACCAGCCATTTGCAGAGCAGAGGACGACTCAAAGCCAAATCACCCAACTCATCATCACCATTTGCCGACTTGTGTTTGCTGAAGTTGAAAAACCCGCATTTGCAGAGCTCGTTTCTCTGCAAATCATACAACTCAACTTCCTCTATCTGTTGAGCTTATTGCTCGGCAAACAACACAAAACGACCCTTCATAGAAACTTATTCTATTTCCCGAGCTCATTCCTCTGCAAACTATACAAATCAATTGTTTGTTCTACTCTTAATCAATTTCACCCCAAATCAATCATTTGCCGAGCTCCCAGCTCGGCAGATACTGGCTTTTGTTCTTGAAAGTACTTGATTCTTGAACTGTGGTTGTGTGATGTGTGTTGCCTGTTGACCGTGTGGTTCTTAAAGGTTTGAACCTTGGTTGATCACTTGTAGTGTCTTTATTATTTGGTCTCAAATTTGTTTGTGGGTGTTGATACTTGATTGTACAAGAGAACTAATACTTGTATACCTCATTTGTTTGAGAGAAATTTTCGAGTGAGAAGGATAACCATAAACCTTGTGTTATATTTTTTTTATTACATGTAAAAGAAAACAAAGAGCGTGTGAGTTGTTGTGTAGTCAAAAAGCAAAAAGGTTAGATATCGTGTCATATGTGTGCTATCATTTGAGAAAACGTGAATTAGAAGTGAATTGATTTGACAAAAGAGTGAATTGATTTTATTTGATATTCTTTTGTCATGGTATTGTGGTTTTGTAGTTGAGCATTAACTAGCTGTTGAAACTAATTTCATCTTTCAATCTTTTATTATTGTTTGTCGAAATTTAACATTTTTTTTGTTTGTTTTGTTGTCATAGTCATATAGACATTTTGTGCCATAAGTACTATTTGGATTAGTTTGTTTTGGGCTTAAGTGTTTTTTTTTTTTTTGGACTAAGAGTTCGATTGGATTAAATTCCTTAAATTGTTGAGCTACATTTTTAAGTATTTGTCTTGAGTTGTTCTTTCATTAGAGTGTCATCAAAGTTTTAGTCAAAATGTCAACCGAAGAGTTCGAGTTTAAACCAAGCATGGAGTCATATCATCTTCATGAAAGTAAAGAGTGTTCATGTTTTCAAAAACACAGTTATACTTGTGAGGTTGTAGGTTTTCAGAATTTAGAAGGACTTGAAGTGATGCACAAGGAAATGAAAAATCTTCTTTCCAAACACAAAAGTCGTAACTCTGCAAAGAAACAACTTGAAATTGACCAACTCAAATATGAGAATAAAGAGCTCAAATCTGCAAATGATCTCATTTTATCCAACACGGAAAGACTTCAAAAAGAAAATGATCATTTGCACTCAAAGATTTCCCAATTAACATATGAGTTGGACAATTCTCTCCAAGAGCTTAATAAAGTTGTTGTCGACAGTTAGTCAAACGAACTTGTATGGCAACAAAAGATTTTTTAACTTAACCATGAGTTGCGAAATAAGTCCGTCATTTTTGAAAGCAAAGTTGAGGACGAAAGAACAACTTTTTCTGCTCAAATCAACTGTCTTCAAGACAAGTGTTTGCAACTTCAGTTAAATGAAACATCTTTGAGCAAAAGAATTTCTGACCTTGAGATTGAATTACAAACACAAACCAAATCTTTTAAAAGTCAAAAACATTGTTTTGTCTCTTCTAACCCATCTAAAGAAGTTGTTGAAGTTTGTACAAAACCTGTTTCATCCAAACCAAAAGTTGATGTTCCAAAGAAGGTCTACACGGGCAAATCTTCTAAACCTTTTGAAAAAAAGTTTTCTCAGTTTACTAATTACTCCTTGAAAAATGGTAAAAAGTACACTAAGAAACCAGATATTAATGGAACAACTACTTTTGTCTCTTTTCTATCCTTCGAGGATAACTCATCACACATTTCTCAAGCAAAATCTCAGTTGACTAAATCAAAATGGAAACCGATTTCTAAAGGTAAGTCAGTTGAGTCAAAATCATTCAAATATTCTTCTTCGGAACTTTTTGAACTTGCACCAAAACCTGTGAAAACAGTTGTGCAAAAAATGAATGATTTTGCTCAGAAAAATCATTTTTCAAATCAATCTCCCAAGATTGGATGTTTTTCGAAGAATTCAAATGATTTTTCACCGTTGCTTCCACGAAAACTCTTTTCAACTAAACCACTGAGTTTAAGTTATTCGTGGAATGCAACGTCAATTTATCAAATTGATGAAACTTACATTTGGTCGTTTAACAAGTCAAAAACCATTGGACCCAATCTCAAATGGGTTCCAAAAGTGGTTTCCAAGTGATTTAATGAAAAGTGGCTTATGCACACATCAGTGTATAACCCGTGCTAAAACCGTGTTCGTAATTTCTTTATTTTTTGAAAAATCCAAAAAGATGATGTGAGAAAGGGCTAAAAGAAACAAAAGCCCTCCTCAAATTCTCAAAACGCCGGGTTAATACGTTTCTATCGGATTTCATTTGTTGATTTCTCGATATTGAAGAAGGCTTCATGGACCCAGTGAAGCAATGCACATCTTTACCTAACCACTCAAGTATTTCTTAACAAATGCTTGTTTTATTCTCACGGAGTTTTTCACATTTCTATAAACTCTTCATTTGGAAGACATTGATATTGAAAAAGGGAGACACTCTACTCCAGTCTCCGACTTCATTTGATCACTCTCGAGTCTAGAGTGTACTTGATACATATTTCATTTGACTAAGACACAATGAGTCATTATATGTCTTTGTGACATTGCGTATCTTTGTGATATTGCCGGAACATTCGTAGTGATATCATATTTTTTATATTCCACAATGATCAAATGGAAATCCTATCAATGCTAACATTTTTTTCCAACGTTGAACGTAGATCTCACATTTACATTTTATGAATTTATTGAGTAAACAAGAAGTTTATGTGACCTCGGATTTATTTTCCCAAAAGTCTTTGAGGATAGTAAGACATGGTTATCGAACACCTTTGTGACACTGGCCATGATTTACATTCTCTAAAGCAATCTATCGGTTGAAAAGCCATAGACCAAACCATTTAGAGATAAGCTTTGTGCATTTCTCAATGATAATGGAAAGTCCTAAAAATAGTAATCGTTTTTTTAGGCCACACCATTAATCCTTTCGATTTGTGGTTGTGTCAACGGATCATTTTTGTCCGAATTTCATTTCTCTTCACACAAACACAAAGAACACAAACACCATATAAAAATTGTTTTTCCAACAACTCAACCTTACATTCTGGTTCACCAATAGGTTCATTGGGAATTGGGTTGGGTTAATTTGGTTGAATATCGTTTGTTGTCATCTACCATTTATGCTATCAATCATTATTGTATGATGAACACATTTCACATATTCATCATAAGGGGGGGAAATGATTTAATGATCGATAGTTAGAGTTCAAGGTATTAGGTAGAATTTGATTGGTAGATATTGTTTTTTTTTTTGTTGTTCAAAGGATTATTAGTTTAGGTAAAGGGAGTGAATAATTATTGTGATAGGTTGAAAAATTGTTTCGAGATTGAGATGTTTCAAGATGATTATTAGTTGTTGAAAGTATATGGTCGATTATGAAAAGATTTATTGGATAAATGACCATTGTTTGATAAGTAAAAGAGTTTGAGATTGTATAATAATTGAGAATAAAGGAAAAGTTTGAGATTGAATGGTTTGGACAGTTAAGTTTGTTCATAGTTTGAGGGGGAGCATGACAAAACTCATGAATTGTTAAATATGCTCCGAAATGATTATTTGTTCGAGGGGGAGCAAGAAATTTGAAGATAACTTGTTTAGTTGATAAGTTGCTCCAAGATAGTTGATTGTTTGAGGGGGAGCAAGTGTTAATTAATCAAAGGATCAAATGCTCCAAGATGATTGTTGATTCAAAGACAAGTTAGACCAAGAAATGAAGTTTCAAAGTCAAAATCAAGCTTCCGCGATGCCAAGAGAATTCAAAATAACTAGCTTCCACAATGCCAAGAGAATTCAAGATAACCAAGCTTCTGCAATCCAAAAGAATTCAAAGAATTCAAAATCTAAACCAAGCTTCCGCATGCTACTCAACATCAAGTTACTTCTCCAAGCAACATCAAATTGAAATCAACATTTGAAAGTTCAAGTTGTGAAAGCTTAAAAGCTACAAAGATTTCAAAGATGCTTCTAAAGTATTCTAAGTTGCAAGAGAAGATCAAGATTTAGAGAGTCATCGTCAAATCAATATGTTTGTTGAGAAGATTCAAAGTCAAAGTTAATAAAAGACATTGAAGACAATGAGAAAGCTTCAAAGTCCAATTAACATTGAAGATTTTCAACAAATGGGCTCATCATGTTTATTTATAGACTAAAGACAATGCAACATTTACAATTCAACACCAAGGGGGAGATTGTTATAAATATAAATGGTGTTAAATTGTAATACTTCTAATTATGGAAAGGGTATTAGTGTTAATTAGGAGATTTGTATAAATACCCCTCCATAACATAATAAGCCTTGATTCATAATTCCATACATCCTACTCTCTAACATTATTTTCTCTCTTTAGATCATCTTCAACCTCCCATCACCCGCACACACTCAAACACACACATAACCTTAATTCCACCATTAAACCTACAATTAAGCTCATTTTACATTCATTACACTTCATATCGATGCCTTAGCTTCCCCAGCTTTACAACTTGTTCACCCGACTCACTTGGCAGATCACGGCTTTAATTTTCATCAGGATGTCCGATATAACATTCCATGTGGCCCCCTTTGCCTCAACAAATACAAATAAGTGAGGGTCTTTACTCTAATAACTCATAGGCGTTAACCTCTTGAAAATACGCAAGCTCTTATCATAGTTATGAGGTAGTGCCTTCTTTGCCTGAACAAATCCAAATAAGACACATTGAAACGAAAAACCATAAACTAAAGAACAATATTATTGGAAGCAGAATGATATACGTACTCTAGCAAGCAGAGGTTTGTTTTTTCTTATCCGTTTTGTTAGGTTAAAAATCGACCAAGTGTAATTTGTTCAGAAATATTTGAAGTTTAGAGAAAATACTTGTACATAAATTCTGAGGACTCTCTCATAATTAGTTCTCTGAAGCTTCACTTCAGATCGAGATAACCCTAACTGATGACATTCATTCTGAAGTCGAAGACTGAAGAAGAGAATCCACTGAGAAGCAGAGCTCTAACGAGATTCTATCTGATTGAAGATCTGAAGCTACTCAGTGTAAAGTACTTACACCACTTTGCACTGATTACGAGGAAGCCTTTTTTACTTTACCATGCTTTATCCAGACAATAACATTGTCTCTAGAAAGCTTTTTGGTTAAGTCAAATGATTGGGAAAAAAGTGTGAAATGTCACATCAAATGACTTTCACACTTAACCTTAAAATATACGATTTAAGGAATCTTATTGATTTCCTTAAATGTATCCCAACAAAGTATTGTACGGCCTAGTCCACGTCATCATGGACTTTGCCTATATATACAAAGCTTCTCACATTTTGCAAACGGCTTGGAACTTTGGCATTGCAACTTGTGAGATATACTCTAAGTAATTCTTACGAGTATTTCCTAGTTGATAGATCATTTGTATTTCAAGGTTGTTTAAATATTTTCACAAGTGTGATTATCTTTGTTCCGCAACAACATTTGTATTTTGTTTATATCAATGAATAAAATACATTGAAAAATATATCATGACTCTTTGCCTAATACTTGATTATACATATTATTTATATAGTTTCAAGCACTTGTTTCTCATATTTACTTTATGTTCATATCCGTATATGGATCATAATTATGAACTAGTCTTTATCTAGATCAGAATTACTTTCCAGTTGGGTTACTTGATATACTTTCATTATCTTGTTATATTCGACTAACATCTTGTGTAGGGGACACACAATTGGTATCAGAGCCTCAAGGTTAAATTTATAAATTTTACAACCTTTTTTGATCCTATAAGATGCCTGACACTGAAGGAACTAACCCTAATGTTAATGTTAATACTAATCCACCACCTCCACCTCCACCACCTATACCTCAACATAGTGTTCATGTGCATTTTCTAAACAGTCCTGTTCCTAAGTTTAATGGTGTAACAACCGTCACCTGAGCGCTTCATCGGACTATAATTTTCTGTTCGTATGTGGTCAATGATTGTCAATTTAAGTCATTAGCCGTGTGGTTGTATGAGTTAGAGTATGAATAAGACAAGACATGTTTATTGGGTATTGATGTTCTCGACTTTTTAAGACTTGAAAAAAAAAAGGTTTGAGGAAGACTAGTTGCCTAATAGAAATGTCAAATAAAGCTAAAATAAACTTTTAAAATATTAAGGGGAACAATGGATATCATTTACCATGCCTTAAAGTGTGTCGTTTCTACAAAAAATGGTATATGTAATTAATTAAACAAGTCGGCAATTGAAAAACGTACTGATTTTGTTTTGGTCATAACTTTTTAACCGTAACTCCGTTTTTGACGATTCAAGCGGCCACAATTTTGTAAAAGAGTCTAGTTTAGAGATATGGGTCGAGTTCGACTTGTTTGAGGTCGACTTGGTCGAGTTAGACCTGGTTGAGTTCGACCATGGTTGAATTCAACCATATTCATGCCTATATATAGTTTGTTCTTTCATTCCATCAAAAAGGTTTTACACACATAAGATATCTCTCTAAGGTAGTCTTTGAAAAACACTTTTTCATCACAAAGATCCAGATTTCATAGACAAGAAGAGAAAAGAGTTTGTCTTTCAAATCCTCTCTTAAATCATTCTCTCGATTTTGGTTCTAAACGCTTTCAATCAATCAAGGCTTCAATCTTTGATCAAGAAACAAGTGAATATTATCATTCTCTTCACCAAAAACTTGTGTAAGTTCTGTTCTTAACCTCTCCAATTTGTTTTTATATGTATATATATGTTTACTCTTTCGGTCTTTATCAAAAGCTAAGCAAATCATGTCTTTGATTGTTGATTGTGCAATTTCGATTACAATTGTGTGTAAAAAACGAATTGAACCTTGATTAAGGCTTTGATTTGATACATTATGAACTCATGTAATTTGGATTTTGTGCAACTACAAAATATGAAGATATCCTTTACTTGGCTAAAAGACTCTAAAACTAGTCGATTCCGTATCCAAGATTAAGGTTGTGCAATTGTCGATCACATGATGTATGAAATCGGTCGAACTTCACCCTTTTTGTATTGATTTGTGACACTTTTGTGCAATCAAGACTCATGGGTATGAATTGGCTAGCCTTAGATCTCGTTATTTTAACAAAATCGCGTCAAAATCGTTCGTTTTTGCTCAAATCGCGTATGAATCCGACCCCGGCCAGGTCTAGCTCGACCTAGGCTGGTCTAGCTGAACCTAGGAAGGTCTAGCTCGACCTCTACCTGGTCAAGCTCGTCCTCTGGTGGTCTAGGTTGACCCTCTGTTGACTTTTGTCGCTTAAACGGCTCGTAAGGTTTCTAGTTTGACCCGAAATGACTTGTTTTAACTCTCGGACCTTTAAGACTTGGAATAAACTCATTCTGATCTCTGTCCAGGTCCAACTAAACCTGTCTTGGTCGAGTTCAACCACTTCCAAACTCATATAGTCGATTTCATTAGCCTTTCGTGTCCATACGCGCTTAATCGGTTCTTAAACTTGACTAGTTTTCTCAAAAAGTGTAGTTTTGGTCTAATTGATTAACGTATGATTAAATGGTTTCAAAATAACATTTTTGGGCTGTAGTTGGTTGAGTTCAACCATAAGGTTGAGCTCAACCTCAACTCGTTTCGGTTTCGTAAGCTTTTCGGTTAAAATCTCCGGTTTCGTCTAGTTTCGATTAAATTCGAGTAAAACTTATTTTGGGCTATGTAATGATTTCAAATCAGGTTGTATTGATAAAATAATGTATTTTAAACTTAAGGAAGGTCATTGGTGTCAAATCCAGACTCTTGTTCGGTTTATTCGAGTCTCGTAAATTTTAACAAACGTCGTTTTAAAAGTAAAATAAAGACATATGGACTTAAAGGCATTTATAATAGGCTAAGACTTAAGACAAAAGACGTTCATTTTTACTTGTCATGTATTATTGATAGGTATTGATTGTCGTGGACCTTGATTGTGCTTGTCGTGCTCTTTCATTATACTGTCATAACACTTTTCAGGTGAGTTTCGTAGCCCCCTTTTTTTACAAGTTTTGGGGTGGAAAGTATACTTATTTTTCAAACAGTTTTGTCGATTTCAGTTTATGTTCAATATTGAGCCTGTACGTATAGAGTTACTTGTGTCATTTGACGTGCTCTGATCTTGTTTGTATGTGTGTGATTATGTGTTTGTTTGTTGTGCTTTGGACGTTCTTATTGTGTGAGTATGAGACTTGAGACTTGGACTAAGGCAGGTACCGCAAGGCCGGACTTTAAGACATTGAGACTTGAGACTTTTGGACTTATTATGGCGTAACTCTGCTCGTTATATATTGAACTATTACTTATTTAGATTTAAAAGACTCGACAAAAGGCTTATTTCTTTGACTAAGACTTTTGACATAAAACCT
Source organism: Erigeron canadensis (assembly GCF_010389155.1). Classification (NCBI taxonomy): domain Eukaryota; kingdom Viridiplantae; phylum Streptophyta; class Magnoliopsida; order Asterales; family Asteraceae; genus Erigeron; species Erigeron canadensis. The sequence continues at coordinate 13,933,466 of NC_057763.1, forward strand.
ACGAACTCACCAACCTTTGTGTTGACACGTTTTAGTAAACTTTTCAGGTACTCAGGCTAATCAGGAATAAAGACTGCTATGCTAGACTTGGACTTCGGAGATTAGTGCTCCTCTATTTATTGTCAGACTTTAAGGCTACATATCTTGGACTATTTCTTTTACGGACATGTTTGTAATAAGCTATCCTAGCAATGTTATGACTTTGAACTCATGTTTTGAGAATATATCTATTATATTCAATTTCATTTAGTAGTATCTATGTAATTCCATGTCGTGCTATACTTTTCATGACACCTCATGTTTCCGCCAATGATGGGGTGTTACAAATGGGGATAATGACTCTTTTATTACATGGAAAGCTTGTATGATGAAGTATATTGCTGGAGTTGAAAGACACTTGACCACCATTCTCTTAGAAGGACCTTATATACCAATGAATGCTTCAAATGTTGTCTTCAATGCCGATGGGACTCCTAGGAAGACACCTAAGGAGAAGGATCATTGGTCTGAGGAAGACCATAGACTGGCAGATCTTAATTCCAAGCTCCAGAATATGATCCTCTTCGCAGTTCTTCAGAACTTAAAACCCACACTTGTTCTTCTTGAAAATTCAAAATTAATGTGGGAAGAACTGATGACACAGTTTGAAGGTACAAAGGAAACAGTTGTCACAAGAAAAGTTGCTTTAAATAAAAAAAATTAATCTTTCTTTGCATACCCAAATGAAACTTTAACTCAGACTTACATAAAATTCACAAATCTTGTAAACCAATTGAAAGCTTTGGGTGTTGAAAAGGACAAAGAAATTTTGTTAGAAAAGTTTTGTGACATTTTACCTTCTAAATGGGAAAATTTGATCTTAGTTTTGAGACAAGGAAAAACCTTGCACAGCCACACTCTTGCCTCTTTATATGGAGCTTTCAGATACACTGAGGAAAACAAGGCTGAGAGAGCTGTGGCTGGGCAAGATGCAAAGAATCATGCTTCTACCAGTTCTGCAATGGTTCAGTATTCTGAGCCACATGGTACTACCATACTATCTTCTAAGAGTGACAATTCTGACTTAGTGAAGAAGATGGTAGCTGAATTAATGAAAGCTAGTATTACTGATTATGCAACACATGAGTGTGATGAGGATGATAATGATGATCTTGTTGCAATGTTGGCCAAAACTTTTAATCGTTTTAAAGCAAAATCAAATAGAATTGGCAAACAATTTTCCTCAAACAATTCAGTTGATAAGTCCAATCTTGAATGTTTTAAATGTGGAAATAAAAGACATTTTATGAATGAATGTAGATCAAATCAACCCTCCTCATTACAATCTGCTCCTAATCCTTCTATCTTTCAGAAATCTTATGAGTCATATAAGGCCAAATACAAGAAATTAAAGCCCCATATTGCACTCATGGCACAAGAAGAATCCAACAAGAATAGCTGAAAGTGCGGTTTTGACCGATTAAATCACGATCTAACAACATCTAAGTGTGCGGAATCCACTTAGATTTGTCTTTGAAGTTTCTGTAAAAATTATGAACATATAATCACGAATTAAACAAAGAACAAGAGATATAAAACGAATTCCTTTATTATTTAGTCATCTCGATTACAATACAATGATAAATCCGTATAGAAAACATCTCAATGATTACGGATTACAATCAAGGAGACGACAATAATAATGAATTACATGGTGGACACAGTGTATAGATCTCTATACCAATCCGTTGGACGAAATCTGTTGCAACTAAAATCATCAATCGAAACCCTAGACCTAGGTGTTCTATATATAGGCTGCTAAACGGGCTGGACTTCAATCTCGTTCGTGGGCTTTAAGCTCCTTCACACGAACTAGTGACTTCGTGCTGACATCATCACGAAGTGATGATGACGTCATCACGACCTTGATGAAGCCTTCTCTTCATCACGACCAGCCTCTAGAATTGTATTGCAACGGACAATAAAAGCCTCTTAGAAATTGCTTCTACAATAGCTGCATAATGGCAGATTCAGAAAAATGGGAGGATTTTGATGTGTCTTCTTGTAACACCCCACCGTTGGCGGAAACATGAGGTGTCATGAAAAGTACAACACGACATGGAATTACATAAATACTGCTATATGAAATAGAATATAATGAATATATTCCCAAAACATGAGTTCGAAGTCATGACAATGCTAGGAAAGCTTATTACAAGTACATCCATAAAAGGAATAAACCAAGGCATGCAGCCTTAAACTAGTCAAAGCATGAAAGTCCAGTCCTAGCATGAAAGTCCTTATCCCTGAATAGCTTGAGCACCTGAAAAGTATACTAAAGCGTGTCAACACAAAGGTTGGTGAGTTCGTAGGTTTTAGTCAAAAAGTCTAGTCAAAGAAATAAGTCTTTTGTCGATTCTTTAAAGTCTAAACAAGTATTAGTTCAATACATAATGAGCAGAGTTACGCCATAATATGTCCAAAGTCTCAAGTCTCATGCCTCATGTCTCATGTCTCAAAGTCTCGATGTCTCAAAGACTCAATGTCTCAAAGACCCAATGTCTCAAAGTCTCAAAGTCCGGCCTTACGGTACCTACCTTAGTCCAAGTCTCAAGTCTCATGTCCAAGTCTCAAACTCATACAATAAGCACGTCCAAAGCATAAATCACAATAGTAAACACATAAATCACACACATATAAACAAAATCAAGCACATCAAATGGCACAAGTAACTCTATACGCGCATGCTCCGTATTGAACATAAACAGGAATCGCCAAAACTGTTTGAAAAATAAGTATACTTTCCAGCCCAAAACTTGTAAAAAGAGGGGCTACGAAACTCACCTGAAAAGTGTTATGAAAGTATAACGAACGAGCACGACAAACACAATCAAAGTCCACGACAATCAACACCTACCAATAGTACATGACAAGTCACAATGAAAGACTTTGGTCTTAAGTCTTAGCCTATTAGAAATGCCTTTAAGTGCACATGTCTTTATTTAACTTCTAAAACGACGTTTGACAAAATTCGAATAAACCGAACAAGAGTCTAGATTTGACACCAATGTCCTTTCTTAAGTTCAAAATAAATTATTTTATCAATAAAACCTGATTTGAAATCATTTTGTAGCCCAAAATAAGTTTTACTCGAATTTAATCAAAACTAGACGAAACCAGAGATTTTAACCGAAAAGCTTACGAAACTAAAACGAGTAGAGGTTGAGCTCAACCTAATTGTTGAACTCGACCAACTAAAGCCCAAATATGTTATTTTAAAATCTTCTATTCATATGTTAGCCAATTGGACCAAAAATACACCTTTTGAGAAAAGTTGTCAAGTTTAAGAACCGAATAAGCGCGTCTGGACACGAAAGGCTAATGAAATCGACTATATGAGTTGGAAAGTGGTTGAACTCGACCATGGCAGGTCTAGTTCCATCTGGATAGAGGTCAAAATGATTTCTTCCCGATACTTAAGGGTCCGAGACTTGAAACAAGTCATTTCGGGTCAAACTAGTATCTTTACGTGATGTTTAAGTAACAAAAGTCAACAGAGGTTCAACCTAGACCATCAGAGGTCGAGATAGACCAGGTAGAGGTCGAGCTAGACCTGGCCGGGGGTCGGATTCATACGCGATTTGAGCAAAAACAAACGATTTTGACACGATTTAGTTAAAATAACGAGATCTAAGGCTAGCGAATTCATACCCATGAGTCTTGATTGCACAAAAGTGTCACAAATCAGTACAAAAAGGGTGAAGTTCGACCGATTTCATACATCATGTGATTGACAATTGCACAAACCTTAATCTTGGATACGAAATCGACTAGTTTTAGAGTCTTTTAGCCAAGTAAAGGATATCTTTAATTTTTGTAGTTGCACAAAATCCAAATTACATGAGTGCATAATGTATCAAATCAAAGCCTTAATCAAGGTTCAATTCGTTTCTTACACACATTTGTAACCGAAATTGCACAATCAACAATCAAAGACATGATTCGCTTAGCTTTTGATAAGAACCGAAAAGTAGTTACATAAATATGTTAAGGGCCGAATTAAAAACATGAAAATCAGTACCTTTTTATGTTTTTGATGAAGAAAATGATAACAAACACTAGTTTCTTGATCGAGGATTGAAGCCTTGATTGATTTGCAAGCGTTTAGAACCGAAATCGAGAGAATGATTTAAGAGAAGATTTGAAAGACAAACTCTTTTCTCTTCTTGTCTATGAAATCTGAATTTTTTTTTATTTAAGAAAGGGTGTTTTTCAAAGAAAACCATAGAGAGAAATCTTATGTGTGTAAACCCTTTTGATGGAATGAAAGGTTAAGTTTATATAGGCATGTATATGGTTGAATTCAACCATGGTCGAACTCAACCAGGTCGACCTCGACCAAGTAAACCTCAACCAGGTCCAACTTAACCAATATCTGGAAAATAGACTCTTTTACGAAAACGTGGCCGCTTGAATCGTCAAAAACGGAGTTACGGTTTGAAAGTTATGACCAAAACAAAATCAATACGTTTTTATGTTGTCAACTCGTTTAATTAGATAAAACGACGCCATATACGGCAAAGGTAAATGATATCCGTTGATTCGCTTAATGTTTTGAAAGTTCATTTTAACTTTATTTGGCATTTCTATAAGGCAACTAGTCTTCCTCAATCATTTGCTCCAAGTCTTAAAAAGTTAAAGGCACTAGTACTCAATAAACATGTCTTGTCTTATTCATATACTCTAATCCATATAGCCAAACGTCTAAAGACTTAAATTGATAGTTAATGACCTTCTACAAACGAATGCTCAGGTGACTGTTGTCACAGCATTACCCCGTTAAAAGAATTTCGTCCCGAAATTCAACTCGCATCCATCCCATTAAACAACTGGGGGTATTTTGCCATGAAATGATCTTAACGTTGCTAAGTATACTCAGGTCCTCGCTTTGAATTCCAACGAACCTTGACGAGTGTGTACTTGGTTTCTTTAGTTTTCGCAGCTTGCGATCCACAATCTCTAACTGTTCTTCAACGAAATTCAACTTATCGTCAATCCCGATTTTGTCCATAGGTACATGACGATCTTCTTTAGCTAGAAATTTTCGAAGATGCGACACATGAAACACGTCATGATAAGCTCTCCCGAAAGTCTCAACCGATAAGCTACCTCGCCAACTCTTTCTAGTATCTCAAAGGTCCAATAAATCTAGGTCCGAGTTTTCCACTATTGTCAAATCTAACCACTCCTTTCCAAGACGAAACCTTTAGGAGTATTCGATCCCCGACATTGAATTCCAAAGGTCTATGCCTGACGTTAACATATTTCTTTTGTCGTTCTTGTGCTACTCTAACTCGCTCTTTAATCTGGATTATTTTCTCGGCAGTCTCCTAAATAAGTTCAGGCCCAACCAACAAGCTATCGCCATAGTCAGATCACACAACAAGTGATCTACATTTCCGTCCATACAATGCATTAAAAGGAGCCATATTAATACTCGTGTGATAACTATTGTTGTAAGAGAATTCTATCAAATGTAGATGATCATCCCAGTTACCACCAAAGCATAAGACACACGCTCTCGACATGTCTTCTAAAGTCTTAATCGTACACTCGCTTTGACCATCGGTCTGAGGATGGTACGCCGTACTCATGTCTATCCTAATTCTGAAAGACCTCTGAAATCTTCGCCTAAAATGAGAATTGAAACGAGTATGATGTCTGAAATGATCGGAACTGGTATACCATGCTTCGACATGATTTCCTTTACATACTTCTTCACCAATTCCTCTGTGGAGACTTTTTCACGAATGACCAAGAAATGAGCAGACTTTGTCAGTCTATCGACAATCACCCAAATCATATCCTTACCTTCCTTCGTCCTGGGAAATTTGGTAATAAAGTTCATAGTCACACACTTCCACTTCCATTCAGGAATCTCTGGTTGTTCGAGTAACCCAACAGGCTTCCGGCGTTCCGCTTTCACTCGTAAATACGTCAAGCATTGCCTTACAAACACAGCAACATCCTTTCTCATTCCAGTCCATCAATACAACTCACGTATGTCATGGTACATCTTGTAAGTATCCAAATGTACCGAATACATTGAATTATATGCTTCATTCATAATTAATGACCGCATTTCGCCAATGAAAGGAACCCATAGTTTGTCCACAAAACACAAGCCGCCATCGTCTCTTTTTTCCAACCCATACCTCGTAATTCCTTCTTAAGAAGCTCTTCATCATTAACAACCACTGATTGTGCTTCTATGATCTGATCTCTAGCACTCCTCTGCATACTCGTAACACGTACTCGTCTAGGCTTACCTCTTTCCTTACGTCTTAGAGCGTCGGCCGCAACATTAGCTTTCCCCAGATGATAACGAATGTCACAGTCATAATCACTGAGTAACGCAAGCCATATTCGTTGTCTCATATTCAAATCTTTTTGCGTGAAGCTATGTTGTAGACTTTTGTGTTCATTATAAATTACACACTTGGTTCGATACAAATAATGTCTCTAGCACTTTAATGCAACAACCACTACTCCTAACTCTAATTCAGGAGTTATGTAGTTTTTCTCATGGACCTTCAGTTGTCATGAGACGTATGCAATCACCTTGCGTCTTTGCATGAGTACACAACCTAATCCTTCACACGATGCATCACACTACACTACAAAATCATCTAATACTTCAGGCAGACTCAAAATCTGTGCATTACACAACCTATCTTTCAATATCTGAACGCGTTTTCTTATTTCTCGCCCCAAACATACGGTCTGTCTTTCTGTGTCAATTGCGTTAGCGGTAGCGTAATCTTAGAAAAAATTTCAATGAACTTCTATAATAGCCTGCCAGACCAAGGAACTGCCAAACCTCAGTCGGCGTCTCAGGCGTTCTCCAATTCTTAGCTGAATGAACCTTGCTAGGATCTATATGTATTCCCTCCTTGCTCACAACATGTCTCAAAAAGCGTACCTCATTCAGCCAGAATTCACATTTAGAGAACTTTCCACGCAGTTTTTCTTTCCTGAACAATTCCAGTACATTTCTCAAGTGTTCAGTATGTTCCTCTTTTGTCTTTGAGTAGTTCAAAATGTCGTCAATAAACACGATAACGAACTTGTCCAAATACAGTCAGCACACTTTATTCTTCAAGTCTATGCACACTTCCGAAGCGATAGTTAATCCAAAGGGCATCACTATAAATTCGAATTGTCCGTATCTTGTCCTAAAAGTGGTTTTTGGTATGTCGTCCTCATGTACACGTAATTGGTGATACCCTGAACGTAAGTCAATTTTTGAGAAACACTTTGCACTTTGGAGCTAGTCGAATAGATCATCAATCCTAGGAAGGGGATAACGATTCTTCATTGTTAATATATTCAGCTCACGATAGTCGATACACATACAAAATGAACCATCCTTCTCTTTGACGAATAAAACACGTGCTCTCCATGGTGACTGACTAGGTTTAATATTTACCTTGTCTTTAAGTTCTTTTAGTTGCACAACCAACTCTTGTAATTCAGTCATTGGTAGTCTATAAGGGGATTTTTGCTACAGGAACTGTGTTAGGAACAAGGCTAATACAAGGATCAAATTGTCGAGATGGAGGTAAGTCGGGTAGATCATCAGGGAAAACATCATGATAGTCACGAACGACGGGGACATCAGTCAAACTAACCTCTTTAACAGACACACTCATGACATGCCCCTCAAAAGGCTCAAACCACTCACACTGAACTTCTAGTATCTCGCCATTAGGTAGGAATAAGAAAGTGGGTTATAAAGAAAAACCTTAGCGTTGATATCTCATAGAGCAGGATAAAGATGAAGAAATGGTAAAAGTTACGACCTTTTGGGACTTAATCTTCTGAATCAAAAGTTAAAAGGGAATTATATTAACTTTTGTATTACATAGTATCGTCGCATCGACCATTGACATCCAGTCCATATCAACAATAACGTCAAAACTCCCCTTTTGAAAAGGTACTAAGTCAATAAAGAAAGCATAGTCATTAAGAACTAATGTGCACTAATGAATGACCCGGTCTCATCTGTCTAGCTCTCAGGTATCCATTTGTACGTCAATATATATATATATAAGACTCGGTCTAGTATTCAATAAGGAAACAAAACTAGTCGCGGCAAAGCTATAGTCAGCTCTCGAGTCAAATAACAGTAGCATAAAGATCATTTAGAAGAAAGTCCCAGTAGCACCATCAAATCATTAAGAGTCCCTGTTGCATTCAGTACATACGCACGACCTTTAGCAGCTAGAACTTGATTGCCTCTGTGGACATGTATACAGGGTAGTCTCCTATGATTCAATGATAACACATTGAACGGTGCCCTCTGAATTCTTAATTCCCTACCGTAACTTGCAAAATGCCTAGTCTTAGGGCAGTTAAAAGATGTCATGCAATTTGATTCTCCGTATGTATAAAGATTACTCTTTGTGCACTTAGGGTGAGGACCCACATATTCCTTCTTGCCAACGTTAGTCACTACGAATACCTTGCCCCTGTTCTGTCTCTTCCCATCAGATCGCCAAACTTTCTTACTACTACTTGCCCCACTACTTTCCTTTGTCTTTGTCCTAACAACAGTAAGAGTCCCATACTAAATCAACTCATCAGTCATAGCCTAGTATCTCAATATAGCCTCTTCCAGAGTAAGCGGATGAACAAGAACCATAATCGACCTAACCCAAGGTATCAACAAATATACTTCTCGATGTCTTTGCTCTCGGATTAACCAATCATGAAACCATCCTTGACAACTCATTCAAACATGTAGCGTAACGAACATGATCAACACCAATCATCTTATACTCCAAAAGTTCTTGATAAAGCTTATCAGTTCACTTGTCGTATAGAACTTTCTCGTCAGCAACTCCTTAAAATTTTACCAAGACATCGCCTCAGCCACTACTCTGCCTCTGGCTCAACATTAACCATTCCACCAAGACAACGCATCCAAGATAAAGAAATTGCCATATAACTGAACCTTTGACCAGGTGTACACTCACTAATGTCAATCACAGCTTCCGTCTATCTAATCATTGAATAAATATGCCTGCTCTACCTCTGCTACATAATCTTGCATGCCACATTCATTGACGATTTTGTAAGTAAAACATATGACACCACTTCTAGTCTCTCTTAGTACATTTCCTATACGAATTCTCTCATTAGCATCTTCATAGTATTCACTAGTCTCTTCATTCACTGCTTCCTCATACTGTGTCTCCTCAGCGTCATTATAAGTCGTCCCTTCATTTGTCGCATTTCGCATCAGGACAGCATTGATGACTTGAGTAATTGAGGCAATCGTCTCCGTTTGCAGTAGCTCTAATCTCACCGTTATTCCGCACACGTTAGTATACCTTTGGAACGTTATTCGCGAAGAAACACTCGAAAATGTCAATGCCTATGTCACATGTTACACTCAGCAAGCTCTCTCTTCTTATGGTCTAAGGGATGCTATCTAAAACTTAAACTACTCATGCAGTCCATGTCAATGCAATACATATATACATATATATATACTACTAATATATAATCCTATATCGCAGTTAAAATGTGGTCCGAATCTAACACCTACATCCGTTGCACTAGCGGTGTATGTATACAGGGTGTACCAGCGGCTAACCCTCCACGCCCCTAGTACATCTAATGCAAGGCCGGATCGCGGTACTGGTATGCTCTCTAGTTATTGGCTCGGTATGTATACAGGGTGTACCAGCGGTTAACCCTCCACCTAACCAACACCCATTAAGCAGACCAGGGTTGCTACCACACTCTCACTACAAGTGCAATCCATGATGTCAATAACTGTCGCAAAGCATGGCGGTAATCATAGAAAAGTTGATCATGCTTTTCTATGATATCGCAATGCCGTACTAGTTAGTGTCATCACTTCATTTTGCTCTAATACACATAAATAATCAAAACAACACCAAAAGCACATAGTTACTAAAAGTACATGGATAATAAGTCTCAATAGAACATGAACTCAAAATATAAGCGACGTTAGCACGTCTAGAATGCATCTATGATTCCTATCGTAAATTCTATATGGGGTTCTTAGGTTATAGTCTAGGGTTTTCCACCAAATTCTCCACAACCACGGCTCTGATACCATTCTGTAACACCCTACCGTTGGCGGAAAAATGAGGTGTCATGAAAAGTACAGCACGACATGGAATTAAATAGATACTACTATATGAAATAGAATATAATGAATACATTCCCAAAACATGAGTTCAAAGTCATAACAATGCTAGGAAAGCTTATTACAAGTACATCCATAAAAGGAATAAACCAAGGCATGCAGCCTTAAAGTCTGACAAAAGTAAAGGAGCTCTAGCCTCCAAAGTCCAGTCCTAGCATGCAAGTCCTTATCCCTGAATAGCCTGAGCACCTGAAAAGTATACTAAAGCGTGTCAACACAAAGGTTGGTGAGTTTCGTAGTCCCTCTTTTTACAAGTTTTGGGGTGGAAAGTATACTTATTTTTCAAACAGTTTTGTCGATTCCTATTTATGTTCAATATGGAGCCTGCGCGTATAGAGTTACTTGTGCCATTTGGCGTGCTTGATTTTGTTTATATGTGTGTGATTTATGTGTTTACTATTGTGATTTATGGTTTGGATGTGCTTATTGTATGAGTTTGAGACTTAGACATGAGACTTGAGACTTGGACTAAGGCAGGTACCGTAAGGCCGGACATTTAGACATTGAGACTTTGAGACATTGGGTCTTCGAGACATTGAGTCTTTGAGACATCGAGACTTTGAGACATGAGACATGAGGCATGAGACCTGAGACTTTGGACATATTATGGCGTAACTCTGCTCATTATGTATTGAACTAATACTTGTTTAGACTTTAAAGAATCGAGAAAAGACTTTTTTCTTTGACTAGACTTTTTAACCAAAACCTACGAACTCACCAACCTTTGTGTTGACACGCTTTAGTATACTTTTCAGGTGCTCAAGCTATTCAGGGATAGGGACTTTCATGCTAGGACTGGACTTTGGAGACTAGAGCTCCTTTACTTTTGTCAGACTTTAAGGCTGCATGCCTGGGTTTATTTTTTTTATGGATGTACTTGTAATAAGCTGTCCTAGCATTGTCATGACTTTGAACTCATGTTTTGGGAATATATTCATTATATTCTATTTCATATAGTAGTATCTATGTAATTCCATGTCGTGCTGTACTTTTCATGACACCTCATTTTTTCGCCAACGGTGGGGTGTTACACTTCTGATGATGAAGAAGAAGTGAGGGACATGTATTTCATGGCTTATGAAGATCAAGGTCATGTTGTTAAGTCTGATGTTGAATCTGGTCGTTGGGTGGATATAATCATGAAGAAGGTTAGTAAATTTGATTTTGAAAGTAATGAGGAACAAAAACTAGATCTTTTAGTTCTTATTGAAGCTGACATTTCTTATGTTAAAACTGTGCGTCCAGAAAGTTTAAAAATGTTTGAAAATAATGCCTCTGAACTGAACGCCTGATGAGCATCCATTTTGTGATAAAAACCCCTAAGGAAAGGCTTCATTTCTATGCTTAAATGAGTTATTCCCGAACTATTGGTACTTAATGAATAATGTGTTTATGTAGGTTCACGGAAGATGCGAGGGAGGGTAAATGACATCAAGTGACTCAAGAAGGAAACCTATGAAGTTACAAGACACAAGGAAGTGATTCGGGAGTCAAACAAAGACGCAAGAACAAGAACAACAGCCACCAGCGCCGCTAGCCCAAGGAAGTCCAGGACCAGCGCCGCTGGTCGACCCAGATCTGAAACTGACTTTTACCTCTATTTAAGTCGAACTAACCCTCAAAACCCTAAGAGAGAGCCACTTCAGCAGCCTTAGCGGCCGAACAACAACCCTAGATTGACTTTGCAGATTCCAAGGAGGTTTTGGAGCTTCTAACACCTTCCGATCTTCATTCTTGGTCTAGATCTTTCATCTTTTATTACTTTATATTATTGAACAATGTCTTTTATCTTTTCAGACTTTGTTATTCCTTTAATATTGCTAGGCTAGTAGGCTGAATACTTGTTTGGATCGATGTGATCATGTAGACGCTTATTGTTTTACTGTGTTTGTTTAGATTTTGTTGGAATGTGCTTTACTATTTATCGTAGATCCATGTTTATTAGTAATTCATGTTGCTATTGGTTTTATATCTGAACACTAGGACTAATATGCTAGGACAAAAAACGACTAGTCGGTTTATAACTAGAAGTAAAAACTGATTCACTTGTAGCCGAGGGATCCAGAACCATAGTAACTAGGATGAATTAAACATGAAGCTTAACAATGCTAGACGCGATCCTTTGACTTGTAACCGAGCACTGTGGTTACCGGAGGGAATTATATCTGGTCATGGCTTAAGAGCCAGATAATTAAAAGATAAATCAGTAACACTAACTTTAGGTCATTAATGCTTAAAACAATGAATCTAGGGAGAATTTGTTTTAAAGGGTAGTGTGAGTCTAGCGACAGCACTACTAACTAGGCAAAGTGAATCTAACGAGAATCTGAACTGTGATTAAGTTTGCAATAGACTAGCAAACCAGTAGGATAATATTTGGTCGCAACATGAGATCGGAGATGCCGAACAAGTATTTTAATTTAATTAATGTTATTTGCTTTTTCAAAGTATTTTCAGATTAGCCTTTCGCTGAAAAGCGGTTGAGGCTAGATTTTAATTTACTGTTAAAAGTATTAGTTTATTAGGATTTAGTGACAAACCCCCAAACAAACTAGAACTACACGTATTACTAGATTAGGTAACGGAATGCATCCCTGTGAACGATCCTGTAACTTACCACTAGGCTATATAACACTGATCGGGTTCTCTGCTCGTTACGTGTGTTTCGGTTAGATAGTTACCTGTACAACGTAAATTTAAAGACAAGAATAAAAACAACACATCAGGTCTTTTGGCGCCGCTGCCGGGGACGCGACGCATTCTTAGTTTAGTAGTGTAGTGTGACCCTACTTTGTGGTTCGGCACGAAGTAGTTACTTTTCAGTATTTCATTCTAGGTCAAATTAGGTTAAGTAGTAAATTAGGTTAAAATTAGGGTTAATTTAATTAGATTGCATTTTCATTTTTCTTTAAAATCAAAAATCCAAAAATATTTTCTTTTTATCATTTCTAGAAGTAAGACTAGATTGTTTGCATTTAGGTTGATTTAGATTTCATTTTGCTTTAGAAGTTAGTAATCGTTTTCGTGTTTTCGTGTTCTTTTTCATTCTAGTTTCTTTTTCTTTAGTTTTCGTTTAGTTTGCTTCAGATAAGATAGGTATAATGCACGAGAGAGGATTCGAAGAAGCTGAATCAAGGATGGAGGAGGACGAAAGAAAAGCAAATAGTGAGAAAATCTCTCGAGCAGCTAAAGCCAGCGCCGCTAGGATCTGCCTAACGCCGCTGGGAACTATGACCAGCGCCGCTGGATGTCAACCAGTGCCGCTTGGAAGGTATGTGATATTAGAAAATCTCAATCTCGACTTCGTCACTTATTTCAAGTCAGTTGATTACAGGTCTGGGACTAAGTACCCTAACAATAACACCTTTATACGATTCATTCCTGGAGATTTAAGAGCAAAAAAAAAAACAGGGCAGGACCATCCAGCTTGTCGTGTCATTTTCAACCGCGTCAAGAACACTTTGCAAAAAAGGTATGCTACTACCCGTGGATAAATCCAGGAACGAAAAAGGAAATGAAAATTCGAAAGCCAAAGAAATCTCTTCGGACAACGATAATGAAGATGATGAGGATAATAGATCCATATGATGAAAATATGTTATTATTTGCGTTTGAATTGAGAAATATAGAGTAAAAATGGGGTTTGGTTGTGTTTTTTAATTGTGAATTAGGTTCTATATGTAGGAACTCAAAATAAAAAAAAAACGTTGGCCGACTTGTCACTTTTAGTCCCTGGCGTGTCTAACTTTACACACCGAGTCCCCCAACGGTTACATGACCGTTTGTAATACTTACACCTTCAGTCCTTGGCGCCCCAACCCTTCTTTAATCTCCAGCGAGAATCCATCTCGCCCACTACCATCCCTCCGCGAGCTCTCTCGAGTGGCGGTCGAACCACTCCCATCTCCCTCTCAACCTTTTCAGTTACTCCCTCTACCCTAAAAGAAACTACCCCTTCCTCCCTTTGGCAAATCATTGAAATGACCATGTTATCCTTTATTCACTAATTTAAACATAAACACCTGATATACCTGTAAACGCTTAAAGAAATAGGTAACATCCCAAACTTTTTATGTTTGACTATTTGACTTTCCATTAGTTAACGTTAGGTCCGTTATGTTTATGTGCCCTACATGAGATTATGTGATTAAATGCTTATGTGTTTAATATGAAATGATTAATATTAATTTAATGAAAGTATTTCGAAGAAAAGTATGAAAGTTAAGTGCTTGTTAGATCGTTAAGTCTCCCGGTAAGTTAATTAAGCTACAAATGTAACGTTTAGGAAGTTGAGGGACTTATGGGCACTTAATGAAAGATGTGTCCAGGATCTTAATGCTTAATTAGACTCAAACATTAGCCATAATTTCGTGCTATAGCCCTAAGTTCAGATCCCTTTCCTTTCAAAGCAAGTTTTCTTCAAGATTTCATTGTTTCGTGCCGTATTGATCAAGTTTTGTTAAAATCTTGAATCCCCTAAGTCATCTACAGGTAATATAGGTAAATTCACTTTGAAATCTGATCATATATGTTATGCAAGTGATTTCGATCCAGGCCATAGGGTTTGGGTTGGGTTAAATAGTTGATTGATCGTCGATTTCATGTTTTCGTGTGATCAAACGATTGCTATATGTAAGCCAATGATTAAAGGATCAATTGATTCATTTGAGTCATCAAAAGTATCATTAAAAAGTTCAATTTTATGTCCCAGGTTGGGCTAAGGGTTTGAGATCGAATGGGAATCGTTTAAAGCATGTTTAAAAATTGAGTTGCTGGTCGGCACCCCAGGTGCGACGCACCAAATGGGTGGTGTGACGCACCACTGCCCAGATTGGAATTTTGGATTTTTGATGGAGCCCGATATGCGACGCACCAAGGGCTGGTGCGGCGCACCTGTGTCTGATCTGAGTTTTTAGTTGACTGGTGCGACACACTAGTTAAGGGGTGCAACGCACCTGATGCCCAGTTTGCACAAAACACTTTGTTTAGCTTATATGTCTATCTTGCACTCATTCTAGGTAGTCAAAAGCACTTAGCAAGCACTGTAAGATACTCATAACTAGTTGGTAAGCTGTACCGAGGTAAGATAACATCTTTTGTCACCTGCTGGTACAACAAAATACGTTTTCATAAGTAAAACCTTCCAAACGTGTATGTATGATTAAAAGTAAAGTAAAAGGGATTATGGGAGGTTGATATGGGATATGACACTTACCTTTCTATGATGAATGACATGTATATGCAGGTTGCAAAGGCATAAGGTAAGTTCTCGTATTATGGAATGATGATATGCTTATGAAATGTGAATATGATATGATGTCATGTTTATGTTATGTGATCATGATACGATGTTATGCTTAAGCTAAATGATCATGATGTAATGATATGCTTATGTAAAGTGAATATGTAATGATAATATGATTATGATAGGTGATTATGGAATGATGTTACGATTATGTTAATATGATCATGAAGTGATAATATGTTTATGATATGATTATATGTGTGGCTTGATCAGCTAGTCACTAAACCTTTGATTAGGATTGCCATGTTCACGTGCACGTTAAGGGCCTTAAAGTAAAAATGGTATGTGATTAACTTAGGTAAAAGTGTAGTCTACGTTAATATAAAGTAAAAATGATGATATGTGATTAACTTAGGTGAAAGTGTAGCCTATGTTAATATAAAGTAAAGATAAAAGTGATTAGTTTAGTTGAAAGTGTAGCCTAAACTAATGTAATAAAGAAGTCTCGAGTATATTTAAAGTTGTATTAAGCTTAACCCGTGCTAGTTGTAAAGCTAGTGCGTACGTGGTCACTTGAGTTGCTCCTTGTGGCATAGTTATGTTTGTTTATTCCGGGTGGAGTAACTAACCACCAATGCATAAAGGCATAAATGGTTTATTCAGTTGGAAATGACTTTGTCTTTCCTTAACGACGCCGATGGACCCCTTATTGGTTACCCATCATGTCGGGTGTAAGGACTCTCTGTATGGTCTATGACTGCCTACACACAACCCCACATCCCTAAGTATGTGTGGCTTATGTCACATAGCCTATGTCTAGGCAAAAGAAAAGTAAAGGAATAAAGAGAGTAAAGAAAGATGAAAAGTAAAGCTTTATGATGATAGGCACACTTAGGATTATGATGTTCCTAACGTGTTATGCTATATGATGCTTATGATGTTTATGATGTTTCTTATCTTTATGATGTTTATGATGCTCATGTGATATTAACATATAACGATGATATGATTTTTTCAAATATGTTATTCTTACTTACCTAATTTATTAGTTAACACTGCTCTTTTGAAAATGTTGTGCCATCAGATTAGATGAGTTTGGAGCTAGAGAAAGGATAGCTTGGTGAGGATGGGTAGAGACATTAAAGACGATAGAATTTATGTTCTTGATGCTTAAGCTACCCTTAGCATTTTGTTTGGCTACTTCATTTACGATATTACGATTAAAGACGATGTAATAATGCTTGGCATTTATGTTGGTGTCAAGACTTGGATTTTCTTTTATTATTTCGATGATGCATATAGTAACACCAAATGTTTTCAAATGTTTCATCCGGTTACGGATGGGCAGATTTATATGAGATCGTTTTCCACTATTATTAAACGCTGTTACGCGAAAGTTTTTGAAAATCTAGGTTTTTAAATGATAGGTGTTACAAAATAAGTTATGATGTAACACCCAACTTTATAAAATATGAATTTCAATTTTTTTTTTCAATAAACAATCATTAAATGCGAAAAGGTCCCTTTTAAAACATCATCATTTCCTAACGGAAATATCAATCACAGTTTTGGTGTTACTTATTGCATCATAACGACAATCCAATAAATCTATATCCAAACCAAAGTAGATATCCCACGACATAATAATTGAAAGTCTAGATATATGAGGCAAAGCTATGGCAATATGAAAGTATTCATAAAAGCAACCATCTACCCATGTCTCACTCTAAGTAATCTTCAAAGACCAACTTGAGGAAACACAACATTTTCAACAAACAAGTGTTAGCTTTAAAAGTTGAGTAAGATAACCACAAGTTGTATAAAACTGTTGCTAGTTAAAAACATCATTCCAAACTATCATATGTATGTCAAGCAACAAACAACAACGACGATAATAAGCATTAGGAATATCATATCCCTATATGTGCCTAGCAACCTTATCAATCGACAATAAGCATCTCAACAAATAAACATCAGGTTATGCCACAACAAAGCCAAGTAACTTATGTCACTTGTTAATCGACAATATATATTGTGTGAAGGCGGTCAATTGACCTTAAGAGAGCCTCACACCCGACATGATGGGTAGACCATTCGGTGCTCCATTGGCGTCGTTACGGATGGCATAACCAATCCACGAGTAAGCCAACCTTATAGAATGATAAGAATGTGAATTTTCGTAAAATGTCGCATGGTCATATTGATAAGATAATGAAATGGTGATTTTCGTATTAAAAATGAGATTTTGAAAGAGGTCAACCTTATAGAATGATGAGAATGTGAATAATGTAAAAATAGGGTTGGGCATTGGGATGCTAGAAAAGATTATAATGTATGGCTTGTTAGCCTTGTGTATGAGGTAATTGAGTTTGATGACCTTATATGTATATAAATTGTGAATTATTCTTAGGTGGAAAGCAATATGATTGTTAGATGGTCATCATGGATTTGGTTGTCGCGAAGGAGGTGAGTAAATTTGCATACTCTTATATGTGCGTTGGGTCGATTACCATATGATGGTGGATTCCGTGTGTGGTAATCGATTCGGCGTTAGGGCCTAATTTTGAGGTTGGGGCCTAAGAACCCCATAGTTGTATTGAGATAAGGCCAAAGAACCTCTTTGATTATTGTTTAGCATATACGGACCCATGTATGTGTTTGTTAGCGCAAAAGTGAGTAAGCAATATGTCTTTTGTGTTTTTGCCCTCCTCCGTGTGTAGCGTATGCAAGATTATTTACTAAACTTTGCTTACCTTTTAGTTGTTTACCCTTTTTATAAGATGTCCCGGAAGCTGGAAACAAGATTATGTACTTTGAAGATTTATGTTGATTAGGAAATGCGGAAATGTTGACTTTTGCGGTAAAAGTTGGTTTATGGCTAGAACCCATAGTGACTCCTTTGGACTAATGGCTCTTGGTATATTTGAAGTGTTTTTGGGTAAAGTTTTGTTATGTACATTTCTGCAAAAGTTGGTTAGAATCATGGTATTTGGTATCTTAGTGTATTGTAAAACCCTGGTCGATGTCAACTTGGGTAATATGACCCATGTCGTTGTAAATCGTACACTTGATCAAATGAAAGCTTTTGGAATGTCGAGTCACGTGTATTTAACTATTTTTGAAGTGTGGTAAATTGGTTTGAAGCATGAAAATGATTGGATAAAGTTTCCTAGTTGTATGAAATGTCAAAATAGATGTTTTTGCTGTCAGATGCCAATATGCGGCGCATATTTCGGTCCATGCGGCGCATTTTTGGAAGTATGAAGTTTTGGTGCCTTCTGAGCAAATAATGAGGTGCATGAATTTATACATGTGGCGCATGTTTTATGTCTGAAAAAAAATGTGGCGCATGTTTATAAACATGCGGTGCATCTTTAAAAAAAATCCTTATTTTTCTGTTAATCGAGTTGTGTTGTTTCAAGTGGTATCAAAGTCATGGTTTAAGAGATTTAGGTATTTTATAATTACAAGGATACCTAAACTTAAACCATAGATGAGACTTGGCCTTATGTGTATAGTTCGGTTTCTAACGACATATGAAAGTATTTAGCGAATTTCACTTAAGACGTATTATAATATTCAATCATAATCATGACTGCAACATTATTATCGTTGTATATGATAATAGCTCTAATTAAAACCCGTTAAATATGGAAGTATGTTAGTATGAAGTTATAGTTTGGAAACCTTGTTTGGCAATGTGATTTTGTTTATGCTTGTTGATTTTTGGGTGTGACAGAAAAGCTTGCATGACTAAATGGTTTGTTGAGCAGTAATAATTGAAAATTTGAAATTGATTTATGGGCTTAATGTGTCGAATGATGATTATAAAGAATGAGGTGTGATAAATAATTGATAGCGAATGAGTTGTGATATTATTTAGTGTAAGACCATTGGGTAGTGAGACCCATGACATCCTTATTAATTAGTGTAAGACCATTGGGTAGTGATACCCGTGGCATCGTTATTGTGGTGAAAGACCATACGCGGTATAGCAATGAAAAGTAATTGCGTAGTAATGTGTTTAAATTTGTAGTATGTATGATGGATGCATGCTACGTGTTAGTATAAAGTGCATGTTAAAAGGCCTCTATTATGATGGTGATTAATTAAGTGCATGTTAAAAGATCATACGAAGTAGGGTGACAAGAATTAGTTGTGCAATGACATGATTTAATTGGTTGATGAATGTTAAGAATGCGCATAATATGTGTAATATAAAGTTGTGGAGTTGGAGATTCTTAGTTTAATTATGATTGTGTTGGTGATATGTTGAAAGACCATATGGGATATGGCGAATGTGTTTTAAAATGATAGTTACGCTTTTCTTGAATGAGTATTTGACTACTTGAGGCCTAATGATAGAAATTAAGATGAGATTGGTTTAGTGAGAATGTGATGATATTATGGTAGCAATAAACTTATAAATGAGAAATATGGTAGTTATAAAAGTTAAAAACCTAATCTGAAATCCTCCGAGCCAGTTTTTTTTTCTTTTGCTTCGGGAGCGTGTGATACAAGGTTTAAGAAATCGATTGGTTATGTGTGAACGACATCAAGTTTCTTGGGAGGAGAAGGCGACTAGTTGAACATCCCTATTTAAGAGAATACATTTGCCTTTCGGCGATAGAAGGGAAGCGGTCGAATTCTATTAACGCTTTTGTTCATGCGTTTTGATAACCGTTGTTTCATAGTCTAGTCTCATGTGTCTCATGTGTTTGGATCATCGACGCCAAAAGGAAACCGAGAATATTCTTATTGCTCAAGATTTCCTCAATGTTTTATTCCGAGGAACTTTATTCGTGCTAGTCATTCCTGATATGTATAATTATCCGTTTTGATGGAATCAAAGATGGCATTATGTGCATGTGATTATCTATTCATGAGCTAAATGAAGTAAGAGTCGAAAATGAGTACCCGTTGTCAAGATTTACGTTTTACTAGATCTTCTTATTATTCTAAGATGAATCCTCGCTTCTTTTATCAGCAACTTAAAGGGTGCGACGAAGATGTTCTTAATAAAGTTTTCATACTCGCTATGGTCACTTTGAATTCGTATTTACGTCTTCAATCATATTATGGACCGTATTAAAGATTTTGCAACTTTCACGAATTTTATGGACCGCATTTTTCATCCGTTATGTACTAAGTCCGTAATTGTTTCCTCTGACAACATTATGTCTATCCTAAAGGTCCATTCGGTCACGAAGTTATTTTTACGTAAGGCTTGAGAAATACTATAAAAGGAAGAGTTTCATCTCAATTCGTTGGATGAGCAGTCTGAAGTGCAATTATCTTGATCGTGTGAATACCAAAGGAGGGAATGTGGTTTACCCGGCTTGGATTAGTGAGGTGACGAAATGGGGGCAACATACAAGATCAACATAGATTACAAGTTTCGTGGGTGACGGGTGAAAAATGTTGTTCTATTTTTGGCTTCTTGAAGATAGTCTCACCATTGACCGAGCTAGATAAGAAGAATATGAAATTGAACCCCGACAGTCATGAAAAAAAGTAAGCAAAGCCTCGATCCTAATATTACCCGAAGGCTTGAAGAATATGACGGGTTATTGAAACGTTTCAACAAACGGTCTTAGTTGTGCTTTTTAGCAAAAGGAGAAAAGTTGGACAATGCTATGAGGCATTAAGAGAAATCAAGAAGAATCGTTCCATTCACGATTTAGACCCTTTGGAGTAGTTGTTACTTTAAAATTTTTGTGTTTTCACCTTTATTGTGTCATGTATATCCTTGGTTTTCGATTATACATACGAGTCCTAAGTATTTTCTTATCTTATAAAATCATGATAATTCAACAACTGTCAAAGAAGTTGATCAAATCTTTCAAAAGGTTACGCCAATTGAAATTTGGTGTCGTCCCGGTAAACAATATAGTGGTGAACGCTTAAAGCTTGTAAAGTTCTCACCTTTCTTTTTGTTTTTCACCATTGTACATGCTAATCACAATTAATCTCTTCGATCAAATAGAGGGTGCTCAAGAGAGGACTTTGCAACGAGATCCTAAGCCAACGAGAAGTCAAGGTCACATGAAATATCTTTCTAAAAGAGCTTTGCGATCTTACCTTACGTCATGATAGAATTTAGAATCCTCTCCTTAACAAAACCAAAGTGAATTTGCTCCAAGAAACCTATAAAATCCGAATACTTCTTTCACCGGTATGACAAAGATGTGTCAAGACCTTAAAAGAAATTATTAGTGACCTCAAATGAAGCGGAATCTTGTAAGCATGAATAGCCGATCTTTAGTGGATCATAGAGTTTGCACATGGTCTCGTTAGAAGTTCCAGTATACCACTAGTTATCGCTTTAGTATTCAGATTTGCCTCCGTATGAAGTTTTTTTGATAAAAATGTCGATTCCCTATTCGTGTTAGAAAAGTGGGACTCCATGAATTGTGGCATGGATATAGTGATAAAGATGTCCAAGAAAATTGAAATAATAAATAACAACTTAAAGCGGGTCATGATCGGGAAGAATCTTATGCAGATAAAGAAGAAAGACTTATCAAGTTCAATTTTGGTGATTGAGTAATACGAAGAATTTATCTTTAGAGAGACGTTTTACGAGTTGCATAATAAGGAAAATCTAAGGTCTCAGGTTTTCGGTTCTTTTATAACATGCTTGAGTCAACAAGGTTACTAATTGTTTAGAATTGCCCGCAGAATTTCCAGGAATTTATTTTATCCTTTCACGTTTCTCGTTTTATGAAGTATTATATCGTCAAGGTTTCACGTGTACTTTTAAAAGAAATCGAGCTTCAAAATGAGTTTAAATAAGGCAATGTCCAGGAGCCGTGGCCTTGTAAAGAAATATTTAAGAAGGATGTAAATCAAAAACCATATAGTGATGCGAAGTGTTATGAAAGCATGAAAAGATGTCGAAAATTTTAATGGGAAATTTAAAGAAGTGTTTAAGTGATTGCCGCCGCTGGATGTGGCTTGGATCACGGGGTCGTGATCCGTTCCAAGTGGGGGAAAGTTGTAACATCCCAAGATTTTTAAAAGGTAAAATAAATTTATTTATATTATAGTTATAACATTAAAATAGTTTCCTAGTATTTAAAATTGAGTTGTGGTGTTAAATTAGTTGGAACTTTAGTGGATAACGGGTAAAATACCCCTTTTAATTTGACAAAAACGTGGCAAGCAGGAAGATTGTCCAGCCATCCACTTCTTGTGTGATTCACCCTTCCATAACTACCAACCTCTTTACCATTTTATTCTTCTTCTTCTTCCATTTTCTTAAACTCTTCTCAAGTGTGAAATCCATTCAATCTTGTTCAAGAATTAAATAATAATGTTTCTACCTATCTTCTTATCAATTAAATTTGGGGTTTAATATTGAGTGAATATCATAATAAAAACAACCAAGAATTCTATCAAGGTAAAATTGAGAGATGGTGTCATGCATATTATATGTCGAAAATTACAAAAAAGGGGAAGAAGGAGATTTGAAGCTCTTACATTCTAGTTGTTATTGCTCAAAGGTATACTTTTTAATCTATTATAATTAAATTAGGGTTCATGCAAGTAATTAATTTGGGGTTTTGATAGAATGGGTCACTTAGATTAATTTCGATTTAGGGTTCTTGAATTGATAAGAACTGGGGGTTTTTTATTAAAATGAGTTATTTACTTAAATTCAAGCTAAGGTTCATGAAAATTCATAAATTGAGGATTTTTAAGTGAGATGGCTATGTGGCAATGCTTTTCTAAATTTTTTATTGTAATGGAGCATATTGATATGTGGTTGCATGAATATTTTGATAAAAGTGTTTTATTGATTTTTATGGCCAAAGTAAGAAAATGAAGATTTTAAGTAGTCATGTAGTATGACCATATAGAAGTAGTTATAAAAAGATGAAAAGAATGTGAATTTTCGTAAAATGTCGTATGGTTATATTGATAAGATAATGAAATGGTGATTTTCGTATTAAAAATGAGATTTTGAAAGAAGCCAACCTTATAGAATGATGAGAATGTGAATTATATAAAAATAGGGTTGGGCATTGAGATGCTAGTAAAGAATGTAATGTATGGCTTGTTAGCCCTGTGTATGAGGTAATTGACCTTGATAACCTTATATGTATGTAAATTGTGAATTATTGCTAGGTGGAAAGCAATATGATTGTTAGATGGTTATCATGGATTTGGTTGTCACGAAAAAGGTGAGTAAATTTGCATACTCTTATATGTGCGTTGGGTCGATTACCATATGATGGTGGATTCCGTATGTGATAATTGATTCGGCTTTAGGGCCTAATAACCTCTTTGATTATTGTTTAGCGTATATGGATCCATGTATGTGTTTGTTAGCGCAAAAGTGAGTATGCACATGATGGTATGACGGTATCATTGGGTACATGTGATAGTCTTTTGTGTTTTTGTCCTCCTCCATGTGTATAAGCGTATGCAGGATTATTGACTAATCTTGCTTACCTTTTAGTTGTTTATCCTTTTTATAGGTTGTCCCGGAAACTGGAAACAAGATTATGTACTTTGAAGATTTATGTTGATTAGGAAATGCGAAAATGTTGACTTTTGCGGTAAAAGTTGGTTTATGGCTAGATACCATAGTGACTCCTTTGGACTAATGGCTCTTGGTACATTTGAAGTGTTTTTGGGTAAAGTTTTGTTATGTACATTTCTGCAAAAGTTGGTTAGAATCATGGTATTTGGTATCTTAGTGTATTGTAAAACCCTAGTCGATGTCAACTTGGGTAATATGACCCATTTCGTTGTAAATCGTACACTTGATTAAATGAAAGCTTTTAGAATATCGAGTCATGTGTATTTGACTATATTTGAAGTGTGGAAAATTGGTTTGAAGCATGAAAATGATTGGATAAAGTTTCCTAATTGTATGAAATGTCAAAATGGATGTTTTTGCTATCAGATGCCAATATGCGGCGCATATTTTGGTCCATGCGGCGCATTTTTGGAAGTATGAAGTTTGGGTACCTTTTGAGCAACAAATGCGACGCACATACTTATACATGCGCACATGTATAAAAACATGCGGCACATCTCGAAAAAAAAATCCTTATTTTATTGTTAATCGAGTTATGTTGTTTGACTTATAGTTCCGTAAAGATATTTTTATAATTTCAACAATCCCACTTGGGAATCTCTTAACGAATGCAAGTATATCGACATCAAACGCTCATCTAGCAACAGGACAATGCCCCCTGATATATATGAGTATATGCATTCGTGAAAACTATCAGCTCTTCTTGAATGTTGTACATTAAAACTATCTTTTAATGATTTTATCTAATGTCCATATCTCCCTTTATGCTTTTGATAACACATCAAACCTTGAGACGCGGATCCCTTCCATATTGATATATTAGTTCCTCGATCTATGAATTTGAAGTGATTTCTTACCATGAACCATCTACTAAAAACGAATTCTAGTAATGTTCTTGTTAGAAATATAAATAGTGCTTAGTTGTAGTTAAAAACAATGTATGTTTATGTACTTATTGTAAGGTTGAGGGAGAGCCTTTGTAAATTTCCTTAGAGTATAAATACCCCTCAAACTTTCTTTCCTTGTAATCTGATAACTCATTTTCCCACACATTTTACGTATTGAATGTAATCAGTTCATTCCACACACACACTTTTCTCTCTCAAGAACACACACTAACACACACATTCCACCATTGTTGAATATCTTACTTCCGCATCAAAACACGAATCAATTACAGTTTTACATGTGGTATCAGAGCAAAACAACAATCTGTTGAAGATCTAGAACAAATTCTATACAGATTTGTGTTAATATTGTTCAAATTTCATCAATTCGTGTTCATTCAAAACCGAATCTGCTCTTCACCAATTCACCATCAATTTTAACTCAATTTTCCTGTTTTTGTTCACAAATCCATTCTAAATCACCTCTGAAGACAACCTGTTAAATTTCAGAATCCAATTCAAAGTTTTGAGTATAATCCGAAATTTGTGGAAAGTTGACTAGATTTTAGGTTTCAAATTTGAGTTGATTTGAGCTATAATTTTGTTGCTAGGGTTGTGCGCGATCGAATTCTGAGCATTTTTGTTTTTGAATCAAGTTCTAACACTCAAAATTGAGTGAGAAAAGAACAAATCAGTGTTCTACACGACTATTTTGTCGTTTCTGGTGTTCTTGAAGAAATTCCCTTGAAACGATCTTCAAATAAACCGTTTTACTTAAGTGTTTCTAAGACGATCTCCCAAGATCGTCCTAGTGGTTTTTCTGGCATTTGTTGTTAAGATGATCTTGCCAAGATCGTCCTAACATTCTTGGTTCTGTGTGAACTATGTGTGGTGATTTGATCATTTGAAGTTGTTGGGATTTGGAATCACACACTTCCTAGGTAACTAATCTCTTTGAGATTGGTTTTGCTCAACTATCCTAAAACAATACCGTTTTTCTGTCCAAATTTCCTAAATTTTCATACTTAAAAATTTTTCCTCAAAGTTGTTCCAAGACGATCTTCCTCCAAGACCGTCTTATTTTCTTTCCTAAGACGACCTTATTCAAGACCGTCTCATTTTTTTCCATACTTAGAAAATTTTCAATCAATTTTCAAGACGATCTTACTTAAGACCGTCTTACCTTCTTTTCTTAGAATATCTTTTCCAAGACCGTCTTATTTTTCCTTCTTTAAGACAATCTCCTCAAGATCGTTTTGTCTTCCAAATTCCAAAAAATCATCAAAAACAAGATCAAATCTTTGTTCATTCATTTCAATGACAACCAACATTGATCCAATGATGTCAATAATCAGACCCCCAATTCTTCACAAAAATTCTTTTGTCAAATGGCAAAATGAATTCATGGATTTTCTTGATATAAAACCAAATGGTGTCTTCATTATAGAATCAATTCTTGAAGGTCCCGTTCAGTTAAAACATCCCAATGGAATTATTCTTATCAATGACCAACTGACTAAAGTTCAAAGAGCAAGAATTCAAGCTGACAAGCAAGCCAAATCCTAAATCTATCAATCTCTTCCTGATGAGATTTTGTTAGAAATCCAAAAATAGTGATACATTGTAATTTAAGTTATGGACTTACTTGTTGTTAAGTCATGAGTTGATAATTTCTAAGGTTGAGGGGCTAATAGTGTTAATTAGCATAGTTAGATAGTTTGGACTATAAATAACCCTCAATTTCTTAGAAATTATAACTTGGAATATTAACAACACATTATTCATACCAATTACACCTGAATATTACACTCTTGATTCCAATTCTCTCTCAAAACACACACAAACACCAAGAACACACACACTAACCAAACACCATTGTTGATGTGAATTCGGTTAAGAAAATCGTGTTGATTACATTTGGTATCAGAGCAAACATCATTTTGATCTCGATCCATTACTGAATTCAATCACATTTCATCAAAAATCACCTTTAATTCTGTTTTATTTCTGTTTCTGTTCGTCATTTTTTTTCTCACTGAAAATCCAAAAATTAACCTCTCAAATCACATAAAATCACAGATGCTTGTTCACCGTTCGATTCCTCATAGTTAATAACATAATTCTCTCAAGTTTCATGTTCTAATTCAATCTGGATCAAAAGTTCAGATTTTGAGTTTTTGGCGGTAAATTTTGGGATTTGATTATGTTGTGTTATAAGCTAAAGTTTGTTAATCGGATCATTGCTGAGGTGAAAACAAACTGTTTGTAAGTGGTTTCATGATTCAATTCTCAGAAAATCAAAAGATATTGAAGTTTTAAATATCGACAATGGAGTTCATGTTCAGAGGTTGAAGACGACTGTAAAAAGCTAAAACGATCAAAATTTAGATCGTTTCAGTTTTTCTTTCCTTCATACTTTCGTATCAGTGTTGTGGATTGTCAAACGACTCAACTTTTGATCGTTTTGACAAAGTGTTGTGTTGTGAAGAACTGATTGTGGCTAACTGATCCTTTGGATTGGTTTTGGTCAATTCAATTCTTGAAAAATACAAGTGGTTGAGAAATTCTGAAGAGGAACCAAAACGATCTCTTTTAGATCGTTTTAGTTTTCTTAGAAACCAGAACAATCTCTTTTAGATCGTTTCTAGTTTCACTTGAATTTTCTCTGGTTTGAGTAATTTCTGAAGAGGTGTGTTTGGAAATCATAATACTTTTGGGTAACTGATCTTCGTGATTGGTTTTGCTCATATCATTTCATTCCAATTCATACCAAAACTCTGCCTAAATCATTTCAGAATACTTAGAATTTTTCCTTCTTCTGAAAATCGTTTTAAGTTCAGATCGTTTCATTCTTCATTCAATTTAGATCGTTGCATTTACACTTCTTCTACATTGTTTCATTCTTCATTCAAAACAGATCGTTTCATTTTAATCCCAGATTAGATCGTTTCATTTTAAATCCAAATCAAATCGTTTCATTCTTATTTCAAATTCGGATCGTTTTAGTTTCATTTCAAATTCAAATCGTTTCATTTCAACTCAAATTAGATCGTTTCATAATTTCATTCTTTCTTCAAAAACAATTCAATTCTCAATTCAAATCAATTTCAAATGACTACTCGTGAAGCATTGTCTCTAGGTACTGATACAAGACCACCAGTTCTTTATCGTGGTAATTATGGACTTTGGAAGAAAAGGTTCATGGATTACATTGAACGTCAGACAAATGGTCACATGCTTAAGGACTCAATCATCAATGGACTTGCTATGCATCGTCATCCTACTACCCGTACTATTTTGACTCCTGATCTGTTAAACGCTGAACAAAGAGATTGTACTGCTGCTGACAACAGAGCTAGGTCATGCTTGTACCAAGCACTTCCTGATGAGATTTATGGCTCAGTTGATTCTTACGACACAACAAAGGAGATTTGGGATGAAGTTGCTAGACAAATGGAAGGTTTTGATGTAACTTCAACAATTCGACTGGCAAATGTCTTAACCGAATTTGACAATTTTCAGAAATCTCCAAATGAATCTCTTGAGTCCGTCTACTACCGATTTTGCAATGTGATCAATGAACTGAGAAAGAACAAGGTCAAGAAAGATGAGATTGAGTTGAACATCAAATTTATCAAAGCACTTGGTTCCGAATGGGAAGAATATGGAACCCAAATCAAGCAACATCAAGATCTGACCAAATTCACCATTCATACTCTTTATGAATCTTTCAAGTTGAATGAGAGCAAAGTTCTAAGCAAAAATTCATTCAACAAAGTGCCAGAAGTTGTATCTACTGATCCTTTGGCATTGGTTGTTGAAAGAAAGGTTTCTGAGGCTCTTAAAAGACAAATGACTATTGTTTCTTCATCTGATGAGGAAGGAGAAGATTACTTGGCTCCAAAAGATGGTGTTCCTGATGAATTCTACCAAGCTCTTGTCGCTGTTACCAAGCATTTCAAGAAGAAATATTTCAAAGCGAGGCCAAATAACAACAATCTTCGAACTTCATCAACAAGTGCATTTCCAAAGAAGGAACAGTTCATCACAAGAGTTTTGAACAAGATGAAACAACTGTCTCCAAGCAAAGAGACAAGAAAGCAGATAATGAGAAACAAATCATGGAGAAAGAGAAGAAATCTGACAAAAAGTGTTACAACTGTGGATTTCCTGGTCATTTTGATGTGGATTGCAAACTGCCTCGCAAAAAGGATTATGCATACTACAAGCAGAAGATGCTTCTGGCAAAGCAAGTTGAAGCCGGTCAAGCCTTGATTGCTGAAGATGACAAGTGGCTCTTGCTTACTGATGATGAAGATGAAGATCTGTCTGCCAATGTATGTTTCATGGCAAGGTTGAGCAAAGAAAAGATGCTGGAGGCTGACAACACTTACGAGGAATATCCTGATGATGAGGTAAATCTCGACTCTACTTTTTCAACAATTAAGGATAAAGAGTCTTGTAGAATTGCCTTATCAAACCTGACAAATCATTACACTTCTTTAGCCAACAAAAACAAGAAATTGAAAAATAGCATTGTATTTTCAAAAAGGGAATACACAAAACTTCTTGAAGAAAATTCTAAACTTCCTTTTGATTATGATGCTATGAAACAAGAATTTCAAAACTACAAAGAAAAATGTTGGTCAAAGAATGTGAAATGAATGCGTCTCCTGACTCTAAGTTATTGAAAAAATGTCATAATTTAGAAAAGACCATTCTTGATCTTGAAAAGGCCAATCAAGATCTTGAAGTTCAAAAGACCAATGGATGGCTTCGTGCAAATGCAAGACAAATGGATTGAAAACAATTGAACTTGAAAGAAAAGTTTCTGATTTAAATCATAACTGTTTTTTAAAAGGCATTGAGATTGAAAATCTTGGAAAACAAATTGAGGAACATAAAAAGAATATACTTTTCTATCAAGAAAAGTTGTACAAAGTTGACCAAAACCCTCTTTTGGATTTCACTGCCTATTTCAATAAGTCAAAGATTGATAGATCAGAACTTCTTCTTGGGTTGGGATTTGAGAATATCACTCCATTGCAAAAAGCCAAAGAAAAGATTGAACCCTTGTATGATGAAAAGTTTTTGAGACTTGGTATGGTTCAACAATTCATACGTCCATTGGATGACGAATTTGAGACTGATGAAGTTGAGAAAATTCAAAACAATAAATTTTTGGTTAATTATGATGCCATCAACACTTCTTACGAAATGAAAAAGTCTTCAATTTTTGAATTAGAAGAGATTGCGTCTAATTTTCAAAACCAAGAATCTGTCGTTTCCCCACCTAAACCAACTAAAGTGTATGTTCTATCCACAATTTTGGAAAAACAAATAGAAGGTTTACGACAAAAGGTGGAATATCAACAAAACCTTATCAATAATCTAAAGTCTCAAAGTCCGAATTCAAAGAATGAATCAATTGTTGTTGATATCAAGAAAGTTTGTGTGAATGTTTCTACACAAACTGATTTTAGTCTGTTAGTAGACCATTCAACTCAGACTGCTTGTGTTTCATCTACTTGTTCCTCCACCCAAACCTTGACTGATTCTTTTGAGTATTCATGTCGAAATACTGCTACTGAAATAGTTGATGATTATGTGCAATCTGATTTATCGAATGACGAACTTGCGCATAGTTTAGTTTTGATATGGTACTACGTTAGGTTTTTCACTTGTGAGTTTCCTGAAGAGTTAGTTGTCACCCTAAGCCTTGTGCTAGTATAGGTGTTGATACTTCTACTCAATTTTCTTGTGAAACCAAAGAAGCGTCAGTTCAAGTTGATTTTATTCCTGAGACAGCCAATAGTGTGAAGTTGGAAAACAAAACTCCTGATTTTTCAAAATTCTCTCCGGTTTCACCATTCAACAAATCTGATTTTGATAAATTCATGGAGGGAAAATATGTTTTTGATTCTGAAACTAAGAAAAAGATTGAATCTACCAAAATCAAAGTTGAATCAAAAGAGGAATCTCCAAAATCGTTTTTCAAAGCTCCAACTTCATATTATTCAAAGAAACAGGTTAATTCCAAACCCATCAAGACTGAACCAAAGACTGTCACCAAACCAAGAATCAATAAGTTAAAAACAAAGTGTCCTACCCCAGAAAAGCATGTCAAAACCAAGCAAGATGAGACCAATCCCAAAATAAAATACAACAAAGTGAAACTTCTGGAAATCAATTCAAAAGTTTCTTTGTCTATCCCTCATTATAGTTCAAATTCTAAAGTGTCTAAGTCTAGCTCAGTTTTGCTAACTAGGGATGCTTCAAATGGTGCAACTAGGTATAGGGATAGATATGGCTGGTTTTCTCATGATAAACCTAAGAAACAAGAAGTTTCCACACCTTCAAAAGAGTCTAAAAAGATAAAAGTGCTTCAAAACATTCATTCCAATCTTCTTAATGCCAATCCAACAGGTGGAAAGAGCTTGATTAGTGAGTCTAAATGGGTAGCTAAGTCATTAGTACCTAAGATCACTAATGTTGATAAAAAGAAGAAAAGGCGAAGAAGAAAAGATGGTAGAAAGAAGAAGCATGTTTTTGCGTCAAACAATTTATCTTTTAAGTCCTCTGTGTTAAACAATGTTAATGGTGCCAAGGCTAAGCCTTGTGATGTTGTAAACAATGTTAATTCTTGTTCTTATATGCATGGTTTGAATGTTGGTAAACATGTTACTTTTGATTCATGCATTAATATTCGATTGTTTAATCCAAATGTGCTTATTGATAATGTGCTTGTTAACAAGTATGTTGACATGAAAGCATGTTTGTATGCATCTCCTAAGTTATACCCCCTGCCTGTATTAACTAACCACAAAGGACCCGTCTTTAAGTGGGTACCTAAAGTCGGTTAAATTTTGTTTGCAGGAAATAACCATCTGTGTATGGATACTTGATTCCGGGTGTTCAAAACACATGACTGGCAATAAATCATTGCTCAAGACTTTTGTTGAAAGATTCATGGGAACTGTGCGTTTCGGAAACAACAATTTCGCTCCAATTCTAGGTTATGGAGAGATTGAAAGAAACGGAATTGTCATTAAGAAAGTTCATTATGTTGAAGGCCTGAGTCATAACTTGTTCAGTGTTGGACAGTTCTGTGACAACAATCTTCAAGTTCTTTTTCGACAATCTCTGTGCAAAGTCCAAACTCTAGATGGAATTGATATCCTATGCGGAGATCGTGAAGACAATCTTTTCACAGTTAATCTTGATGATAACCAACCAACTGATAATATCTGTCTTGTTTCAAAAGCTACTTCGGAAAATTCTTGGTTGTGGCACAGAAGGCTTTCTCACTTGAATTATCAAACCATCAATGCTTTAGTCAACAAGCAACTTGTTGAAGGTTTGCCTGACTACAAATATGAAAGTGAGCATGTCTGTCCTTCTTGTGCAGTTGGGAAGATCAAAAGAACTTCTCATAAACCAAAGAAAACTCCACACATTTTGACACCTCTTCATTTGCTTCACATGGATCTTTGTGGGCCTATGAAAGTACAAAGTAGAAACGGGAAGAGATATATTCTGGTTATCATTGATGATTATTCTAGATACACTTGGGTCAAGTTTCTTGCTTCAAAAGATGAAACAACTCAAATACTGATTGATTTCATCACTTCCACTCAAGTGAATCTTCAACTTCCAGTCCGTTATATCCGTTTAGATAACGGTACTGAGTTCAAAAATGCCATCTTCAATGAATTTTGCAAATCAAAAGGCATTTCTCACCAATTCTCTGTTGTTCGTACCCCGCAACAAAATGGTGTTGTTGAAAGGAGAAACCATACGCTGGTGGAAGCAGCAAGAACAATGCTTGCTTATTCCAAGTTACCATCAAACATGTGGGCCGAAGCTGTTGACACAGCTTGTCATACTCAAAATCGGTCCATCATCAATCAGCGTCATGAGAAAACTCCTTATGAGGTTATTAACAAACGCAAACCCAACATCAATTACTTTCATATTTTTAGGTGTGTCTGTTATACCTTGAATGATTGGGAAAATGATGGAAAGTTTGAAAGGAAAGGTGACGAAGGTTACTTTGTTGGTTACTCAAAGACATCGATTGCATATCGCATCTTTAATCGTCGAATAAACACGATTCAAGAAACCATGAATGTTTGGTTTGACGAGATGTCAAGCATGATATTTGAACAAGAAAGGTTGCTACCAACAATCAGTGATCCAAGTACTTAAAGTGCTTCGTCAAGGATGTCTACCTTAGCTTCAAAAATCAAGAAATATCCAACTCCAACAAGTGAAGAGCTAGATATTCTTTTTGAAGAATTCTACAATTCAAAACCGATTCAAGAAAAGGAACCTCAAGTCATCATTGAACCAATTCCGAATAATAACCCCATTCAAACAAATGAATCAGTTCCAGACAACAATCATGAATCATCTTCAAATTCTACAGAGCAAGAAGAATCATCTTCAAGTGATCATTATTCTCAAAAGAATGATCAAGAACAACCTTCTCAAATTACCCAAACAACAAATCCATCATATACTCCAAATGTGTATGTACCACTGGATTTTGATCATCCAAATTTTGAGGAAAGAGTTCTTCCAAGCTATGATTCCATTGCTCAACAGAACTCTGGATTTAATGATGATAATGTTGACCTTCATCAACAAAATCCTTTTCCTCATGACAACAAGTGGTCACGTATGCGCAAAGATCATCCCACAGAACAAATCATCGGAGATCCACAAGCTGGTGTTTCTACTCGTACTACAGTCAATGAGTGTCTTGTTGCACTTTCACTGACTAACATTGAACCCAAAACCGTCTCTAAAGCTCTTTGTGATCCAGAGTGGGTTAAAGCAATGCAAGATGAATTAGCTCAGTTTGAAAGACTGAAAGTATGGAGATTGGTTCCAAATCCAAGAAAAGAAGAACCAATTCGCACCAAGTGGATTTTCAAGAACAAGAAGGATGAAAATGGAGTTGTGGTAAGGAACAAAGCTAGATTAGTTGCAAAGGGTTACTGTCAACAACCTGGTGTGGATTTCGACGAAACTTTCGCTCCTGTTGCTAGAATGGAGGCCATTCGTATATTCTTAGCTTATGCCGCATTCAGAAACTTCACAGTGTTTCAAATGGATGTGAAGACAGCATTCTTGAATGGAGAACTCAAAGAAGAAGTTTACGTGGAACAACCTGAAGGTTTTGTTGATCCTAAAAAGCCAAACCATGTCTACAGGTTAGACAAGGCTCTCTATGGTTTGAAGCAGGCACCCCGAGCATGGTATGATTCCTTATCTACTTTCTTACTCAAAGGAGGCTTTATCAAAGGTACTATTGCCCCTACCCTGTTTATTCGTAAGCAAGATAAACACGTTTTACTTGTCCAAATATATGTTGATGACATTATTTTTGGGTCAACCAGTCAAACTTTTTGCCGAAATTTTTCATCTCTAATGGTAAATCATTTTGAAATGAGCATGATTGGGGAAATGAATTACTTTTTGGGTCTACAAATCAAACAATTACCAACTGGTATTTTTATATCACAAGGTAAGTACATAAAAGATATGTTGAAAAAGTTTGAAATGACTAACTGTTCTTCAATTTCAACCCCAATGGCTGCTCGTACAAACATAAATGCTGATAAAAATGGGAAACCATTTGACCAAAAGAGGTATAGAAGCATGATTGGTTCGTTGTTGTATCTTACAGCATCTCGCCCAGATATAATGTTTGCAACATGTATGTGTGTTAGGTATCAAGCCGCTCCAACTGATTTACATTACCAAGCTGTGAAACGAATTTTTCGTTATCTGAAGGGTACACCCAATCTTGGTCTCTGGTATCCAAGGGATACTGGATTCAATTTAACTGCCTATTCAGATGCAAATCATGCAGGTTGTAAGCTTGATCGCAAGAGCACATCTGGTACTTTACAATTCTTAGGGGATAAGATTGTAAGTTGGTCATCCAAGAAGCAAAATTGCGTATCACTGTCAACAACAGAAGCTGAATATGTAGCTGCTGCTAGTTGTTGTGCTCAAGTGTTATGGATGAAAACACAACTTACCGATTATGGTCTGAAATATGATCATGTCCCTATCTATTGTGATTCTCAAAGTGCCATTGCAATTGCTGTCAACTCAGTCAACCACTCACGTTCAAAGCATATTGATGTGAGATATCATTTTCTCAAAGATCATGTTGAGAAAGGTGACATCGAACTCTATTTCATGGGAACTGACCATCAACTCGCTGATTTGTTCACAAAACCACTGGACGAAAAGAGGTTTAATTTCTTAATCTCTAAACTTGGTATGCTAAATCTTCATTCTTGATTCACTTTACTATGAAAGGAATTGTTGATTCATTTTTGAAAACCAAAAATCAAATACAAAAATATAAAATTTTGAAAAATAACAAAAAGATTTTCTTAATTTTCTTTTATTTTATAAGTGCCTTGCGTATATTCAGTATGCAACCCGTTCTTCTTTGAACTATTTATTTCAAAATGGCTTATGCACACTCAGTGAATAACCCGTGCTTATTCGTGTTATTTATTTTATAAATGGCTTGCATATACTCTGTATGCAACCTGGTCTTAAAAGGAAAAATTATTTATGTTTCAAAGTTGGAATTAATTCATGTTATTATACATATAAATTAATATAAGATAACATGGAATTGAACGCCTTTGTGTACTTCCAAGTGGTCTTATATGAATGTATATGAGTAATACAAGATGTTAATTGCAATTTTGTTACACCTGTTAAAAAAAAAAAAAAAAAATCTCAATTGTTGATATGAGAAGCAAAGGATTGAACGCCTTTGTGTACTCCTGAGTTATCTCATCTTGAACAATTGGTTGAGTTCACTTTTCATAAAACCTGTTTTGATTTCACACAAATCATTTTCGCTCCACCTTTTCTATGAAAATCTTTTTGATCTATCTTTGCATAGATTTAGGGGGATTTCAAATCTCTTTCAAACTTTAAATGTGTTGTTTAAAATTTTTTTTTTCACATTTGATGATTTTTTTTTCAAAACATTTGCTTCAAAGGAAGTTCGGTGTTTAGTTTGCACATGAGTGGTTTTTCTCAAAATTCTACTCCATGAATTTCAACATCGCCGATGAGTTCTAATCCCGGAGTATTCACTTCTTTCATTAGATAGTGAGGATATTTTGAGAGATGATGATTTTGTGCAACTAAGTTGGAGGGAGTAAAGTCGAAAAGTGAGAGGTTAAGGTGATATGTTGTGAGAAAAGGGTTAAAAGAATTGATACCCTTCTCTAAAATTCTAAAATCGCCGGGTAAAACACATTTCTATCGGATATCATTTGTTGATATTTCGGTATTGAAAAAGCCTTCATGGACCCAGTGAAGCAATGCACATCTTTACAGATTTTCTCTGCTGTTAATCATGATCACAATGCAAAAGAGATATGGGATGATTTAACAAAGTTTGCTGATTCTGAAGATTTCAAATGCTTGATGACTTCAACAACCAATTCTTCACAAACTACTTCACAAGAAACAACAAGTGTGGTAGATTTCATTTCCAAAGATGATTTCTTGTCTGTCCAAACAACTGCTGATACTTGATGTGCGAAATCTAGCTTTAAATTTATAAACACGATTTACCGAAAGACTTACTACTACACACTCACAGGCAGTGTACCTGATCGCATGCAGTATAGTTAAAACTGGTAAGCCAAGATCGTTCGCAAGGACTTAAATAAGCAATTGTGAACATTAAATGATTCAAGTAAAATATGGGGGTTTTGTGGCCGAATTGCCACGTTGCAAGTAGTTTGTTTGAAAAGTCAGTAATCCCAAAGGACTAATTGAAAGAGAAGTTTGTTGTTGAAAACAATAATTTAAAGGTCACCCATCTTGATTTCGCTCGATAGAATGTTAGGATTGCACGTTTTATGAAGTTCAAATTCAATTTAGTAATTAAATGACCGAGACTCAAATTAATCGTGAACCCCATACCCGTCAAGTTAACAACTTGTCTGACTCTCTTGTATAAACTAGTTTCATTATTAAGACCGGTACCCTGAGACGCCTTTTTATAACTTCTTTAGTTTAACAATGGTTTTGGTCATTTTAGATAACAATTTTGCCTATCGATTGTACCCAACCATCAACCCGTTAATTCTTATCAAATATTGATTACCCTCTACCGTACCCGTCACAGAACCAATTGCTTCTAACCAAGCAATCAAAATAACTTATATCCAAATCCTAGTCGTCACTAAGCAATGAATACAAATTATCCGCAAAGATTAAGATCACGACAAAACGTTAAATCAAATCACTTGAATTAATAAATATTGTGCAATCCCTACATAATGTTTCACTCCATCAAGATGGGTGAAAGGGTGATTAGCCACTCATATTAAATATGAAATAACAAATCGAAATGAAGGAATTCATTGTTACCGAATACAAAGGATTGAAAACGAATAACGATATAATTCCAATGAAGCCTTAGATCCTCCAAATTGATGAAATATGAGAAAAACCCTAAAAAGAGGACTCAAAATCGTCTGGAATATCCAGGATAGGTTTTTGGAATGTTTTTACAGCTATTTATATGCTGACCAAATTCAGCAGATTCGGCAATAAACTGCGTCGCAGTTTCAACTTTGACTTTTTTGTTGACTTGACTTTCATTGACTGGCCCACTATCGTATATAGTCAAACTGCGTCGCAGTTTCGATCAACAACAAAGCAGTTTCAACCTCGGATATAATTACCGGGCGCATAACCACACTGCGTCGCAGTTTCACGTTGACTTGCATTGACCACCTTGACCAACTTTGACTTTCTTCTAATTTTCACTTATGTGCCCCGTAAAACGTCCGTAAGCACTCGTTTTGCTCCAGAAACTTCGTTTTCTTCAAGTTATCGCTTAGGTACCTGTTTTCCACCTGAAACACTGACAAATACCATAAACGCCCCAACTGTATACGAAAACGACTCGTAAACCTCACTAAACAACCACTTTAAGCTATAGGAAATGGGCATAAAATACGACATATCAAATCCCCCCCACACTTAAGCTTTGCTTGTCCTCAAGCAAATCCAAACTGAAAACAAATCAAACCTTGGTGCATTATGGAACCACATTTCAGTTATAAAAAAGATGCTCAACCATAATAAAAAATGAAAATAAATGGTTAGGCAGTTTTAACCTTAAATGAAAACCGGAATGTTAGATAATATTTGACTGATATACAAGCCTTAATAACACGACAAAGCACAAATGAAACGAACAAGTGATATCTTGCCTATCCTACTCCCACTAACTTTCTTTTGGGATTGAATATTTGAATAATCACTCAAATAGCCAAGTCGTGATGCATAATCTTTTAACCATAGGCTTGTACATGGATCGTTCCTAAGTCGCCAAGGCGCATGCACCCTATAACGTCTATCAGAAGAGGACTTTAAGGGAGGTAACATTTTAAGGCTAAACAGGGCATTTAAACAAGGCAAAGGAATTTGGGAAAGCAATTTGTGTTAACAAAGAACTAACACAACATTTAACAAATTTTCACATATAGTCTAGTCCAAACAAACCCATGTCATTAGTTGCCAACGGTCCGCACTCCAAGAAGTTCTCCTGTCCATAATCCCAATAGAACGATCCAAAAACCGACACCATTGTTGTGTAAGACAATCAAACAACTTATCAATCAAATCCAACCAATATTGACTTCAAACCAACTAACCATATACATATTAAACTTCAGCACACTTTGTTGATTATAATGACGAACCAACTTTCACAAAATGATTTGACAAAAATGAGAAATACCAACTGACAGCCCAAGCTCAAATATTTTCATTTTTCTGTTTTTCAATTCTTCTATTCTTTTTACTCATCTCTTTTTTTTTTTTTTTTTTTTGTGAGCTACTTTTACTCTGCCTAATTGGTATTCTCTTACATAACGAAGAAACAGTAACAAATCATTACAAAATTTTGCTAAGATGAACAATCTAGACTTTATCCACGAACCATGACGAAATCAAACTACCCCCATAAAATGAGAATATCCCGACCCGACATAATAAGGCAAAACCCAAACCATCCAATCTAGCAAAGGCAACCAATGACCCACCAGGACTTCGACTATCGGTATGGCAAGGGAAGTTTAATATTTAGGTAGATTCAACAAAGAACAGGCTAATGACAACCTGTTTTCTTTTGTTTCTTGCACTAAAAGTGAGTGCAACATACGGGTTTTCAACGGTTGGTTCACTAACCAGTATAGTTAGCTACTAAGCACATTACAAAACATGCACATAACAGATTTTTACGAAACAAAAGGGTGAATAAACAAAGAACAGAGGTTTAATCCTAATTTCTGCCTCTTCATCATATAGCAAAATAACGGAACCATCAACAAGGACAAGTTCTAGAATCAACGCAATCACCGGCACACTCATAGCAAATGCAATATTCCAGAAATGGAAAATCAACCTCAAACTCGCACATCCTAGTTCAGAGCTCAAAAAGAGACCCTTACTCCCGGATAAATCCGAAAGCCTAAGAGAGGGACAAATTTACAAGGTTAATAGTTCCAAAACCGTAACACCTATCATACTAGCAATGAATCAGTAATATCTCACAAATTTGGTGTTTTGGTGCTATAAGCATGCTAGCAATGTTATTAATCTAGAAGGGATTGCCACGTTAATCAGTCAAAACACATTCCACATATTAAAGTTTTTACCAAGGTGTAGTTACATTGCTCAATTATATCTATAATTAGGTGACAAAAGCAATTAACTACGAGGACAAACATGTAAAATCTTCAAAAATACCCGACTTTTTCCTATTTACCTCCCCCCCACACTTGAGTTGGACAATGTCCTCAATGTCCAATAATTAAGCCAACCTAAGGAAAATAGGGAAAAGTAAACTAAAAATCAAAATAAGAACAAGAAAAACTTGCCGGGTATATGTGGTGTTCCATGCGCGAATGATGCCAACAAGAATATGAGCACTGAACTTACTGCCAGCATATGCAAATGACAACCTTGCTACCACACATGAACACAAATAAAAGCCAACATAATCATACCA
Source organism: Erigeron canadensis (assembly GCF_010389155.1). Lineage (NCBI taxonomy): Eukaryota > Viridiplantae > Streptophyta > Magnoliopsida > Asterales > Asteraceae > Erigeron > Erigeron canadensis. The sequence goes on from NC_057763.1 coordinate 13,973,450, forward strand.
ACGTTAAGCATGCACACTCTAACCTAATTATTCTAAGGAAATGGAAAGAAAATACGATGTCTCATCACCCCGAAGGGTGGATACAAACCAACCAAATAAAAATTAAAAAGTACGGGAATTGAAATTGTTTAAACAAATAGTACAAGCCATCAAAACCAGCTGACTGACGACTTTCAATTCTTCGACCTGCAAATGACTCACTGTGGTGGAGGATGAGGTGGATAATGTTGGTAACCAGGAAGGTTACCATAATCAAAGAAAGAACCCACCACCTATTCTGCATAAGTCTGCTCAGTGGCTCCTGCCTGGGTCACGTCCATGCCAGCATAAGTACCTATATAAGAACCAAATCGGACCGACATATCCGGTCCTAGTGCCCCAGGATCGTGACGGGTAGGCTCCTCGACCACATGTTCGAGAGGAAAGTAAAAACCTCCACCGACTCTCTGATGCGGGATAAACATGGCGGGTGGACGGTAATCGGGAAGATCAGCGGGTGGGCTAAAATCTTGCCCTCTCAGCTTTGCCTCCCACATGGGCTGGTAATGGCATGAGTCATATACCACTCTCCCAAGCCCAGAACCCATCATAGTCATATCCCCCCCAACTTGCTCTCTAAAACTATCCATGCGGGTGTGAAATGACTGCTGAGACTCGAACATCTGATCAACAACAGACTGAAGAGAGGTGAAATCAAAACCTGCAGGAACAGCAGAAGAAGAAGAAGAAGAAGAAGCTCCCGCAGTAGAAGTAGCACAACGCTTAGGGCGTCTAACCAGTTCTTCCTCCGCTGCCTCCTCCATTTCTTCATCAGTATCTTCACCATCATCACCTTCCTCGCCTTCAGGGGCGGCATCACCAAAATCAATCAAAGAGTAAAAACCTCTATTGGTTTGAGGCTTAAGTAACCCAAACCGCTTCAAATCGGGATACTCAAACGGTTTCATAGGTTTCCAATTCAAGTTAAACACCATGTTTGCGCGATCCCCTTCACAACCAAAGAATTTTACCAATTTTGTAACATAATGGCCACAAACAAGCTTCCTATCCCTCATGCCTCGGGTGCCCATATGCTTTGCTACCACGTAAGGGGCACAAGCTAATCTATACGGGGCACCCTCATGAAAAAGCCTCAACAACCACATATCCTCCAAATACACCTTGTCCCGTTGATTTGATCGCTGGACAACCAAGTATGTAATCATCTTTAAAAACAACCTCAAAACAGGTGACTTAATAGAGTTCACCCTCGACTTAAAACTCCAAGTCTCCCCAGAAATCTGTGCGTAGTATGACTTCTGACTACCCTCCGGGAATCCCAACCCGGTACGAGCTCCCATCCTCAAAACTTTTCTAAACAATTGATTATTATCTACCAAATCCCTAGTGTACATCCCAGTAGCAATTCCAAATTCAACTATGGTTAAAGATCGATCTCTCCCCCCACAACGAAAATGTATGCATTTCTCATCAAAAATGTTTTTCACTTTGTCAATGGTGCTCACATTGATAGTTGAAAAGAATTCTAAGCACCATTCCTTACAAACCATTTCCCTATTTCCAAAAACGTCTATCCACATTCGAAATTCTTGGTCACCAGGGTTACCATTCTCATCATTTTCCATACCTACCAGCCTCAGAAATCCCTCAATGTCCCTTCGTATAACCAACATGTCAAGTATATCATCAGGAAGATACCTGGGCTCTTCAATGTCCTTGTGAAGGAATTTTTCCAACCGCTCATTGTAAGGAGCCTTCTGTTCCTGTGAAGCTCTTGGCCAAGTGAGCCATTGGTGTTCAGACAGAGCTGGAACTGGTGCCACAGCAGCTGGAGCTGCTCCCGAAGATTCCTCACCTGTGTGAGAAGAAGCTGCGCGTCTCGGGTTTCGTCCACTGGTAGCGGGGGCCTGCAAAGAGATGGCGAACATCAAAATTTTAAAACCCCAAAATAATATCCACCATATATGCTCCATAAGGGGTCAGGCCTGCACAAGGTCAGACTGCGACGTAGTCTTTAGACAAACAAACTGCGGCGCAGTTCTTACACTGCGTCGCACTTTTAATAAATCTGGAAAAATAATCAGAGTATTTTAACAAAGGTTTCAAACCATTGAATACCAAAACTTCAAAACTCCCAATCTCTTCGCGAATTCCGTTAATCAACAATTTGACACAAGAAAACCCTTACCCATTAATGAGTTCTAATTCATTCAAACATGACAACAAATCCAGGAGAAAATCTATATAATGCAAGACAAACAAGCTAAATAGAGGATACTAACCTTTCCAGATCTTGTCATGATAATTATTGTGCAAAAGAAATAAGAACCCAAAGAAATTAAGATGAGAAAAAAAAAAGAAAAATCGGAAGGTTTTCTTGAGAGAGAAAGTGGATGAAGATTGTTTGGTAAAAGTAAAAAGTGAAACAACCCTAGCCTCTTATTTGTTTGACCAGATCTGACCCAGCTGCGTCGCAGTTTCGTTTTAATAATTTTTTTATTTTTTTTTGGATTTTCGAATTTTCTGAACAATACACAAACTGCGTCGCAGTCCCTTATTTTGTCGAGGATTTTTCTGCTTCGTAGTTGGGGAAAACTGCGAAGCATAAATCTATAAGCCAAGAACTGCGTCGCAGTTTACACACTACGCCGCAGTTTCCCCCCCTCCACACTTACCTTGAACTTCGTCCACGAAAAACTTACCGGATCGCGTAGAGAAGCTCCAGACCTGCAATACTCGACATATTCACCTTAAAAACATGAAAATTGCTAAAAATTTAACAAAAACAGAAAATCATCAACACACAGGTTGCCTCCCGCGAAGCGCTTAATTTATTTATGAGTCTTTAGCTAGACTCGAAGTTCTCCATCATTGCTTCATCAACACACACTTTCTTCCTCTTGATGATATAACTTCAACCTGTGACCATTCACAATAAACGAAGTACCATCCGATTTAAACAATTCCACATAACCAGACGGATACACATGTTTGATCACAAAAGGGCCGGTCCACCTAGAAGTCAACTTGGGTTGTTTAAACTTGTATTTAGAAAGGAACAACAAGACTTTATCACCGGCTTCAAAATCCTTTTTCCTAAGCCTACGATCATGGCAAACTTTTGTTCGTTCCTTATACAACAAAGAGTTATCATACGCATACAACCTAAGTTCATCTAGTTCATTTAGTTGTATCAATCTCAACTCACCGGCTTCAACTAGGTCCATGTTACAATTCTTGAGCGCCCAATAAGCCTTATGCTCAATTTCAATGAAAGATGACAAGTCTTGCCATAAAGCAACCGAAATGGGGTTGTCCCAATCGGTGTCTTGTAGGCGGTCCTAAATGCCCATAGAGCATCATCAAGCTTGGTGGACCAAGACATCGGGTTATCTCCTACGGTTTTATCAAGAATTCTTTTTAATGCCCGATTTGTGTTTTCAACTTGGCCACTCGTTTGTGGGTGATATGAGGTTGAAAAACGGTGGTTGACACCGTACCTCTTTAGCACCTTAGCGAGTTGGTGATTCGCGAAATGACTTCCGCTGTCACTGATTAAGGCCTTGGGCACTCCAAACCTACAGAAAAGCTTTTTCAGAAAATGAATGACGACATGTGCGTCATTTGTTGGCAAGGCTTTCGCCTCGGCCCACTTTGAAATATAATCAACAGCAACAAGGATATACAAATTCCTATTCAATGGGAGAAAAGGCCCCATAAAGTCTATGCCCCAAACATCAAAAACTTCACATACCTGAATAAAGTTTTGAGGCATTTCATCACGTTTGGAAATATTACCTTGTCACTGACACACATCACAAACCTCTACCAAATTTTGTGCTTCCTTGAACACGGTTGGCCAATAGAATCCAGCATCATACACTTTCTTACCGGTGACTGATGCTCCATAATGTCCACCGGTTGGCCCATGGTGACAAGCATCAAGAATCTGGCGAGTCTCATCATCTGCCACACACCTCCTTATCATCCCATCTGCACAAATTTTAAACAAAAATGGATTTTCCCAAAAGTAATGTTTGGCCTCGGTAAAAAGTTTCTTTCATTCTTGCTTTGACATATCTTCCGGAATTGCACCTGAACTAAGATAGTTAGCAATATCGGCGAACAAAGGTCCTGTTTCAATCTTCATCAAAAACTCATCAGGAATACCATTATTAATATCATGCTCTTACAACTCCTCACAGTGAGGATTTTCGAGCCTACTAAGATGGTCAGCTGCCACATTTTCAGCCCCCTTTTTATCTTTAATTTCAATGTCGACTTCTTGCAAAAGCAAGACCCAACGAATTAGACGGGGCTTGGCATCTTGTTTCGAGAATAAGTACCTCAAGGCAGAATGATCAATATAAACAATGGTCTTGTTAAGGACCAAGTAGGGACGAAATTTATCAAAAGCATACACAACCACCAACAACTCTTTTTCAGTAACAGTGTAGTTCTATTGGGCAGGGTTTAAAGTTTTGCTAGCATACGAGATAGGGCGGAAATGCTTATCCTCCCTTTGGCCTAAAACGGCCCCTAAGGCATAATCGATAGCGTCACACATCAACTCGAATGGTAAAGACCAATTGGGTGGAGTCATAATGGGGGCATTGGTTAATCTCTCCTTAAGCAAGTTGAAAACTTCAAGACATTCTTTATCAAAAACAAATGGGACATCTTTCTCTAACAACTTAGTCATAGGCCGGGTGATTTTAGAAAAATCTTTTATAAACCTACGGTAAAACCCCGCATGACCAAGAAAGCTTCTAACAGATTTAACATTTGTGGGTGGAGCAACTTACTTATCACATCAATTTTAGCTTTGTCAACCTCTAACCCTTCCTTAGAAACGTTATGTCCCAAAACTATATCCTCTTTGACCATAAAGTGACATTTTTCCCAATTCAAGACCAAGTGGGCCCGTTCACACCTCTCCAACATCTTGTCAAGACTTTTTAAACAATTTTCAAATGAACTACTAAAAGCTGAAAAATCATCCATGAATACTTCCATGGAGGTTTCTATCATATCCTGAAAAATGGCATTCATGCAACGTTGGAAAGTCCCGGGTGCATTACAAAGACCGAATGGCATCCTCCTATAGGCATAAGTGCCATAGGGACAAGTAAAGGTGGTCTTCTCTTGATCTTTCGGGTCTATGGGTATTTGGAAGTACCCGGAAAACCCGTCCAAAAAACAAAAATACTCATTCCCGGCGAGCCGTTCGAGAATTTGGTCGATAAAGGGCAATGGGAAGTGATCCTTGCGGGTCGCATCATTTAGTTTTCGATAGTCAATACATACCCTCCACCCCGTGACAGTTCTTGTGGGAATTAATTCATTTTTGTCATTTAAAACAACAGTCATCCCACCCTTCTTCGGTACACAGTGTACCGGACTTACCCATGAACTATCCGAGATGGGGAATATGAATCCCGCATCTAATAACTTCAAAACTTCTTTTTTAACAACATCCTTCATGTTTGGATTCAATCTCCGTTGTCTTTGCACAACAGGTTTAACATTATCAACAAAACTAATTGTGTGCTTACAGAATTCTGGACTTATACCTGGAATATCGGAAATCTTCCATGCAAAGGCCTTTTTATGGGCCTTCAACATGGTAATAAGCCTAGATTTTTGATCGTCCATCAAGGAAGATGAAATGACAACGGGGAGAAAAGATGTACCTTCTAAATATGCATACTCCAAATGATCCAGAAGTGGCTTGAGTTCCAAATCGGTTGGAGGGCTCTCAACCGATGTAGGCACTCGGATGCTTCTATCAACTTTGATCTCTTCAAAAGATTCGTCTTCCGGTGGAATTTCATCAACACTAAGAGCCATGATTTCATGCATCATTTCTTCAACCAACTCATGCTCTTCTTCACTACAAGCTAACAAAGCTTGTCCATCTTCCATATCTAAATAGTCCATAAGCTTCTTTTCCAAAGCATCTTCCTCCTCGATCACATCGATCCTGAAACAAGATTCATCACATGAGTACGGATGCTTAAGAGCTTTATCTACATTAAAAACGACCCGGTCATCACCGACACTAGAGAGATTTCCTTGGCCTTGAGCCGAATGATAGCATCCGCGGTCATTAGGAATGGTTGGCCTAAACTTTGAGGCACATTAATATCCGCCTCCATTTCTAGAATAACAAAATTAACCGGGAAAATCAAATGACCCACTTTAATCTGTAAATTTTCCGCTATCCCCATGGGATATTGGAATGATCTATCTGCAAGCCTAATGCTCATGCGGGTCGGGGTCAACGCACCAAGAGACAACTTTTTATAAACAGAGTAAGGCATTAAATTAATGCTGGCCCAACTCAACACCAAAAGAACAAGAAATAAGAAAACTTCCTGGATCATCAAGCTTAGGGGGTATCTCGTTCTTTATTATCGCAGAAACCTCGGCACTCATAACAGCCATCTTGTCTTCTTGTAGCTTCTTCCTATCCGAAATAAGATCTTTGAGAAACTTCGCGTAGTTGGGCATACCTGCAAGGAGATCAACTAACGGAAAGTAATGTTAACATTTTGAATTAACTCAATGTAGATGCAGATTCGTTGTGATAATCGCAACATAGATTTGATTATCGTTTATGTTTTTAGGAACTTGTGTGTAATCATTTAAATAAGAACTTGTGTTGATATTTAATGATTATGTTTGAACTTCAATATTATATCTGTTTATGTTTTGTATTGTGTTTGTATGTTATATATTGTTTTGCAGGTACAAGAATATAGAATCAAGGTTTATAAGTGTCGTAGAACACTTAAACGATGATTGAATGTTATGTACGAGCCAAACGAAGTCAAACAAAGAGTCAAAGGCACGTCCCTCGTGCTGACGTCATCAGCATGAAGGATTACCCTCGTGCTGACGTCAACACGAGGTGAATTGACTAATTGTTAATTCGGGCTTAATTACGCGATTAAGGCCGAAGCCCACACAACCCAATATCAACTAGTATAAATACAAGACCTAATCTACGAAATTAGGTTAATGATTTTCGAATCCTTGTTAGTTATTCACGAATTTCAGAGCTAAGGTTATTTGTTCCTTCGTGTGTTCTTCTACATGAACCACAAGCCTTGTGCATCTTCTTGGGTTGATTAATTACTTATTAATTAACAAAAGGCAATAGCAATCTAGTTATCTCAAGAGGATTCCGCACTCTTGACATAACGAATCGCGTCTTATTACGATCCACGCAACAATAGGGCACCTTACACTCAACGAACTTCTTAAAGTTCTCCTTGATCTTCCCCCGCTTCAACCATTGAGGAAACGGCACCTTCGGTTGGTAGGGCTTCACCGGAGGTGTTTCAACAGTAGGTTTCTCAACATTCTTAGATGGAACGGCCGGGATCTTCACGGCCGGGGTCAGTTCCATCTCGATATCTTCATCAACAGTCCCTTCTGGTTCAACCTGCACAAGAGGAGTAACAACATTATGTAAAGCATTTGCAGAGTCATAAGTGTTACCTGCTCTTGTTGTGATAGCATTGACTTGCTCATTCCTAGCGTTTGGATGGTTATATTTGGTTCCAGATCCTTGATTGTTCTGCTGAGGCTTAGGATTCTGTTGGGTATTGCTCGGTAAAGTACCGGGCTGCCTGTTCGACGCTCCTAGCCTTTCAAGCTTGGCCTCAATATCCTGGAACGTTGCTTGAGTACTCTTCGAAGTTTGCTCAAGCTTATTTGCCAATCCATCCAACCTAGTAGTCATAGCATCCCATTGAAAGGCCATCTTCTCATTGGTAGCTTTCTGAGCACCTACCAAATCTTTCATGATATCTCTCAATTCAGCATTCGCATTCTGCTGATTGTTGAACCTGCTAAACCTGCTTCCTCTAAAACCAGAATTATTAGAATTAAAATTAGATGAAGGAAAAGAAGTACCTGATGACCGGTTTTGATAACCGGTACTCTGATTGAAGTTCCCTTGCTGATTCTGGACATAGTTAACTTCTTGTGCCGGCTTATCTGGGCAATCCTCTGAATAATGCATCTCCCCGCAGTAGTCACAACCATCAGCAATCACCTTAACATCCCTTTCAATGCTTTTAAATCTCACATCTTGGTTGTCAAACCTCTCGTTCATTTGCTTTGTGAGGGCTTCGACTTCAGCAACCAAGCTTGATTCTTCACTACTCTCCAACTTCGCCACAGTTTTACCACTAGTTCTCTTGCTTACAAGCTCTTCGTGATCAGAAAACTCCTTAGCCATATCATCTAAGATTTTGTAACCTTCAGCCGGGGTTACATTGTTCAAACTACCTCCAAATGCCCTGGCTAATTCCCTTCGAGTTCTCTTTAGCAACCCATCATAGAAGATCTCAACCACTGCTTCTGTGTTCAGATTGTTTCCTAGGCAATTCCTGATCATCTCCTTATATCGTTTCCAAGCATCTACTACATTTTCCCCTAGATCTTGAGTGAATGACCGGATCTTATTCTCCAACTGTCTTTGAGTCCTTATAGAATAGAACTCATCAATAAATCCAACACGAAGCTCATCCCAAGTTGTATACAGATCATTCGGTTGCTCCTTTAACCATGCCTTAGCTCCTCCACATAAAGTGAGTGGAAAAAGCTCAAGCTTCACATTATCATCTTCGTTCGCGCCATAGTGGTAAAACCTACAAATCTTCTTGAACCTCTCTAAATGCCCATACGGATCATTATTAGTTACCCCATCAAACTTCTCTTCCTCCACACTTTTCAAATAACTTTCCTTAAGAGAAAAGTTAACTCCGGTGGTTCGAAGGCGAATAGGAGTGCCCCTATTAGTGGGGACATTTCTCCTACGGTCACCGTAAAGACGGTTATTGGGGTTTACCAGTTCTTGATCACCCATTCTCCTAGCTCTAACTGGTTGAGTTACCCGAAGATTTTCTCTAGGGATTTCTGTTAAATCTGGTTGATGAGTTTTATCCCGATTATCTTCTTCCTCTGAGCTATCACCAGTTTTGAACAAACCACTACCTTCGGAGAATTTAGAACTTAAGTGCACCTCGGACGTTGAACCTTTCTTTAAGTAATGTTGATCCAAATCTACGTCCGGATGATCACGGTTTTCGGTACCTGAATCTATGTTGTCGGTGTTTGAGGGCTCCGTGTTGTTTGATCTAAGTAAGCGTCGTCTGGCCTTCCCTGGATTAGATTGAGGACTAAGCAAAGGTCTACCAGAGGCTCTTGTGTTCATCAACTACAAAGCACCTGCACACGCACCACAAGAGATACCATTAACCGCACCAGAAACTAACACAATAAAACTAAAATAAAAATAAAATCTATCTATTAAAAACAAATAACTTCCTCACAAATGAATGCAAGGAAGGATCGAATCACAAAACTAATAACTACTTAATTTAAGTCCCCGGCAACGGCGCCAAAAACTTGATGTGCGAAATCTAGCTTTAAATTTATAAACACGATTTACCGAAAGACTGACTACTACACACTCACAGGCAGTGTACCTGATCGCATGCAGTATAGTTAAAACTGGTAAGCCGAGATCGTTCGCAAGGACTTAAATAAGCAATTGTAAACATTAAATGATTCAAGTAAAATATGGGGGTTTTGTGGCCGAATTGCCACGTTCCAAGTAGTTAGTTTGAAAACTCAATAATCCCAAAGGAGTAATCGAAAGAGAAGTTTGTTGTTGAAAACAATAATTTAAAGGTCACCCATCTTGATTTCGCTCGACAGAATGTTAGGATTGCACGTTTTATGAAGTTCAAATTCAATTTAGTGATTAAATGACCGAGACTCAAATTAATCGCCAACCCCGTACCCGTCAAGTTAACAACTTGTCCGACTCTTTTGTATAAACTATTTTCATTATTAAGACCGGTACCCCTAGACGCCTTTTTATAACTTCTCTAGTTTAACAATGGTTTTGGTCAATTCAGATAACAATTTTGCCTATCGATTGTACCCAACCATCAACCCGTTAATTCTTATCAAATATTGATTACCCTCTACCGTACCCGTCACAGAACCAATTACTTCTAACCAAGCAATCAAAATAACTTATACCCAAATCCTAGTCGTCACTAAGCAATGAATACAAATTATCCGCAATCAATAATTGAATAACAAAGAATTAATAGATTAAGATCACGACAAAACGTTAAATCAAATCACTTGATTAATAAATATTGTGCAATCCCTACATAATGTTTCACTCCATCAAGATGGGTGATAGGGTGATTAGCCACTCATATTAAATATGAAATAACAAATCGAAATGAAGGAAGTCATTGTTACTGAATACAAAGGATTGAAAACGAATAACGATATAATTCCAATGAAGCCTTAGATCCTCCAAATTGATGAAATATGAGAAAAACCCTAAAAAAGGACTCAAAATCGTCTGGAATATCCAGGATAGGTTTTTGGAATGTTTTTGCAGCTATTTATATGCTGACCAAATTCAGCAGATCCGGCAATAAACTGCGTCGCAGTTTCAACTTTGACTTTTCTGATGACTTGACTTTCATTGACTGGCTGTAACACCCCAACAAGGCGGAATCTTGAGGGTTACATATTAAGCACAACATGACATGGAAATTAAGCGGAGACAAGTCTGAATGCATTAAGAGGATTGGAAATCCATACAAATCATTCAATTTCAAATACCGGAGCATACAAAAATGCATAAGGAGCATGCCCATCAAACGTTCACAAAATAATAGTTCAAAAGATGGTAAATGATCCTAAGCATAACCGATAATCTGGAACTATGAATCACGGATCCATGAAGTCCAAGTTCAAGTCCAATCCTAGCTCAATTAAGCAATTAATCATGCAATACGTCTTTGATTTACCTGTTCACCTGAAAAGTGTACTAAAACGTGTCTACATAAAGTTGGTGAGTTCGTAGGTTTATGTAATAAAGATTTAGTGTGTCGGGATAACAACCGTTAATGACATACAAGGATTAATAACGTTTTATAACGTGGGCTCAACAACCCATAACGTGGATATAGAGATATCCATAACGTGAGTCTAACGACCCATAACGTGAGTCTAAAGATACCCATAACGTGGATTAAACAATCCATAACGTGAGCATATATATGTAATAAACGTTTCAATAACACGTATCGCAAGCAAACAATTAAATAGTTATCATCTCGTTCAATATCATAATCCGTCGTATCAACCGACAAGCATTTAATGAACGAGTACACTTTCCACCCCAAATAGAGTAAACGTAGGGGCTACGAAACTCACCTTTGCCTTGTGTCGTCTAGTTATAATTTAGTTGTAAGTATGCAACGAGTTACAAGTGTCCCGAGTTCTTCAATGATCATGACCTATCAATATGTATATATATATCGTTTGTATTAATATGTAAGTATATATATTTATATTAATGCAACTCATCATTTGTATAATGTACGTATATAAGTTTGTAGATATCTATATATATGTATATATTGATATGTAGGTAATTATATATAAGTTAGAATTAATATGTAAGCAATTTAAATTTCATATACATATTTCTAAAGTCGGCTCAGAACAACTCGATTTGGACCAGAACAATGTTGAAGGAATGACCCAAATAATAAAGCCCAGCCCAAGTCAGAGAGATGGGCTCAACTGGTAAACCAGATAAAAAGGAAAAAGGGACCAGAATGCATTCACGTATATATATATGCATCAGTTTCTTCTTGCACGCAACACAAGGGTTTCCCTGCGACACAACATCCCTAAACACGACCCAAACCAGATAAAGAGGGCCCCACGCAACCCTGGAACCAAAGCAAGAGGAAAAAAGAAGCTGAAACAAATTTCTGAAAACCAAGAAGATTCACACCACCGTAACCTACGGTGGTGGTTGGCGTAACCTACGGTCAAAAGGGGGCGTAAGCTACGCTAGGTCAGAACAGAACCAGCGTAAGGTACGTTGAAAGGGGCGTAAGTTACGGTTGCTTGGAAAACGAGGTTTTGGCGTCTGGTTCGGCGTAAACAGGAGGTGGGAGGCGTAAGGCTCGAATGAAGGATGCAGATAGGCGTAACCTACACCTCCTGGGGCGTAAATTACGGCGAACAGGGAGCAGGGACGATTTGGGCAGTTTCTGGGCAGGAAGAACAAGAACAACAGCTTGACTTTTTAAGTCAAACTTTGACTCCAACCAAACAACCCTAATTCAAGCTGCAAGGATCGATTGATGATGATTCCAATGTGTTTTTATGCATCAGTAATCTAGTTAAACGTTAACAAATCCAAAACTCCTTTCAAATCATTCACAATTCATCATTTTGCAATTAAATTCGTTTTTGACTAAAAATATAAGTTTATAAATATTGAAAACCCTAATTTCTTTTTTTGATGAATTTAGGTTCGAATTTTGACCAGGGATCGATGCCATTAGAATAGAAACATGATTTCAAACATAACCCACCCCTTGGATTCGATTTATAACCTTAAATGAGTGAAAACCCGGTTTTTGGCCCATTTTAGCCATATAAAACCCAAATTCCGACCCATTCTTGATTTTAACATGAAGAACAACTCAAGGACACTTAATTAGGACTAGAAATATGTTTGTAAACATAAAATGACGAATTTAAGACATGCCTAACTTACCAAAACTCCCAACCAAGTCTCCAACCCGAACTTAAGCTATATATGGAATTTCATCTAGCCTAAATACATCATTTAACACGTTCGGGTCAACGGTTCAATAATCAAATAAGCACGTTAAATTCACGTTTATTAAAAGTCAAACGGGTTAAATTTTACAAATGTTACATCATTCCCCCGTTAAAGGAATTTCATCCCGAAATTTAACCTAACTAGACTTGGTAAATAAATGCGGATACTTGGCTTTCATAGAATCTTCACGTTCCCAAGTAAATTCGGGTCAACGTCTAGCTCGCCATCTCACTTTAACGAGTGTATACCGAGTGTTCTTAAGCTTTTTAGTTTGACGGTCTAGAATCTCAATCGGCTCCTCCACAAATTTCAACGTCTTATCGACCCGGATTTCCTCAAGAGGCACATGAAGAGTCGGGTCAGCCAATCACTTCCTAAGATTACAAACATGGAAAACGTTATGAACTCCACTCAAGTTTTGAGGAAGTTCCAATCGATAAGCTACCGGGCCGATTCGTTGAAGGATTTTAAATGGGCCAATGTATCTTAGGCCCAACTTGCCTCGCTTCACAAACCGAACTACGCCTTTCCACGGGGACACTTTCAACAAAACAAAGTCACCAACTTCGAATTCGAGAGGTCGTCTTCTAACGTTTGCATACTTCTTTTGTCTTTCACGGGCCACTCTCAATTTTTCCTTGATTTGTGAGATCACCTTGGTTGTTTCAATGACGATTTCGGGCCCAATGAGTTGGCTTTCATCAACCTCCGCCCAAGCTACCGGTGACCTACAATCTCTCCATACAATGCTTTAAATGGTACCATACCAATGCTAGCATGATAGCTATTATTATAGGAGAATTCAACTAACGGTATATGTGCATCCAAATTGCCACCAAAATCGATGGCACAAGCTCGTAACATATCTTCAAGTGTTTGAATCGTCCTTTCAGTTTGCCATCGGTTTGAGGTTGGAACGTCGTACGCATGTTGAGTTGAGTACCCAATGATTCTTGGAACGCCTTCCAAAACTTCGAAGTATATCGGGCATCCCGATTGGATATGATAGAAATCAGCACTCCATGTTTAGATACCACCTCTTTGATGTACAAGCGTGCCATGGTGTCAAACTTATCACCTTCCCGAATGGCTAAGAAGTGAGCCGACTTAGTCAATCGGTCAACTATCACCCAAATAGTGTCCCGACCACGACTCGTTCTAGGTAACTTCGTGATGAAGTCCATGGCGATTTCTTCCCATTTCCAATTCGGTGTCACCGGTTGAACTAGCAAACCGGGCGGCTTCTTGTGGTCGGCTTTCACTTGTAAGCAAGTGAGGCATTCATTAACATATCTAGCAATGTCTTTCTTCATTCCCGGCCACCAATACAAGTCTCTCAAGCCAAAGTACATCTTGTCGGAACCCGGATGGACCGAGTAGGCCGACTTATGCGCTTCATTCATCAATTTTAATCTCCACCCGCTAAGAACGGGTATCCACAGCCGTTCAACAAAGTATAACCCGTCGTCATCTTTTCTATCAAATTGTTCTTCTAAGCCGTGTAATGCTTCAATAATGATGTTTTCCGGCCTAGTGGCCAATCTTTGTGCTTCAATGATGGAGTCACGAACACTCCTTATCACGGTGAGACTCATGGCTCTAATTCGTCTTGGCTTTATCCATTCTTTTCGGCTAAGAGCATCGGCTACAACATTTGCCTTACCCGAGTGATACCGGATAACACAATCATAATCACTAAAAAGTTCAAGCCATCTTCTTTGCTCATATTCAATTCACTTTGATCAAATATGTGTTGGAGGCTTTTGTGATCCGTATAGATCACACTTTTAGTGCCATACAAGTAATGCCTCCTATATTTCAAAGCAAATACGACCGCTCCCAATTCCAAGTCATGAGTTGGGTAATTCTTCTCATGCACCTTCAATTGCCTAGATGCATAAGCAATTACTTTACCCCTTTGCATTAAGATACAACCCAAACCTTGCCCGGATGCATCACAATAGACAACAAAATCATCGACTCCATCGGGCAAGCTTAAAATGGGTACATCACACAACTTGTCTTTCAACAATTGAAATGCTTGTTCTTGTTTCTCGCCCCAATCAAATCTTCTTTCACGTTGAGTCAATATGGTTAAAGGTTGGGCAATTTTAGAAAAATTTTCAATGAATCGTCTATAATAACCCGCCAAACCAAGAAATTGGCGAATCTCGGTTGGTGTCTCGGGCCGTCTCCAATTCTTCACCGCTTCAATTTTACTTGGGTCCACATGGATTCCTTCTTTGCTCACCACATGACCAAGAAAGTGGACCTCTTCGAGCCAAAATTCACATTTGGAGAACTTGGCATACAATTTTTCTTTCCGGAGTAGCTCTAAGATTAGCTTCAAATGCTCGGCGTGATCTTCTTTTGATTTGGAATAAATGAGGATATCATCAATGAAGACAATGACAAATTGATCCAAGTAGGGCTTACACACCCGGTTCATCAAATCCATGAACACCGCTGGTGCATTAGTTAACCCAAATGGCATAACCGTGAATTCAAACTGTCCATAACGCGTTCGAAAGGCCGTCTTGGGAATGTCATCTTCATGGACACGTAATTGGTGGTAACCCGATCGCAAATCAATCTTTGAAAAGAATCGAGCACCTTGGAGTCGGTCAAATAAATCATCAATCCTTGGGAGAGGATAACGATTCTTCACCGTGAGTTTGTTTAGTTCACGATAATCGATGCACAAATGGAAAGAACCGTCTTTCGTTTTGACAAATAAGACCGGTGCACCCCACGGTGAATGGCTAGGGCGGATAAAACCCTTTTCTTGAAGTTCTTTTAATTGGGCGGCCAACTCTTGCATTTCGGTGAGGGCTAAGCGGTAAGGTGTTTTGGCTACGGGGGAAGCATTTGGAATGAGATCAATACGGAAATCAAGTTCATGAGATGGAGGCAAACCCGGTAGGTCATCCGGGAATACATCCATGAATCTATTTACCACGGGTACGGCCTTCAACTCAACTTTTGTGACGTTAACATTATAGATCTTTCCTTCCCATGGTTCGGTTGTCTCGCCTTGAACTACTAACTCTTCCCCGTCTTCTAATGGAATTCTCACTACCCGGCTACCACAATCTATAACCGCATTCATCGCCGACATCCAATCCATCCCCACAATTACATCAAAACTACCGACGTCGAAGGGAATCAAGTCTATCAAGAATGGGTGGTCACACAATTCTAAAGTACAATCACGAACAACTTGATCAATTTTAGTTAACCCGCCATTCACCATTTCGAGTTCAAAATAATAAGACAGTGGACTAATGCTAGCATCAATCAACGGTATAAAATCATTGGAGACAAGACTAAAATCGGCACCCGAGTCAAATAATACGGTGGCATATTGATTGTTGAGAAGGAATGTACCTGCCACGACGTTTGGATCAACACGAGCCTCGGCCACATTCACGGCAAAAGCTCTTCCACAGGGAGCGAGTTGTTGTTGTGGAGCTTGATGTTGTTGGGCTTGATTTCCCCGGTTTTGATTTGGACCGGCAATTTGGAGTTGATTAGGATGCACGGTCACTTGAACTTGTTGGCCAATGAGATTTGGACACCGGTTACGGTAGTAGTCTTGGCTACCACATTCATAACATGCACCCGGAGCCATCGGGGGACGTCTCACATTAAGAGGGGCAACATTCAAAGGAGCATTTCGGCGGTTATTTGGACAAAACTTTGAAGCATGACCCGGTTGGTTGCATTGGAAACACACATCACATCTCAAGGCGGGTCGGTGGTGACGATTACACCTAGGGCATAAAGGATTAACCCTGGCATAACCACCTTGTGGAGGACCCACCGCCGGCACAACCGCCGCAAACACCTTTCCACCACGACCATGGCGCTTATTGTCACGCCTATCATCTTTCTTGGTGTCGCTTGACTCGGCCACCTCTTTCCTTTTGTTGTCATTCTTGCTCAATTTACCACCCCTAATAAGCTCCATGGTCACACTAGCGGTGCGGGTAGTTGCTTCTTTGTATGTCGAAGGCATGGTGGGGTGAGAAACAAACATTCTCATTTCATGAGGCAACCCCGCAACATACTTCTCAATCTTCACACTTGGGGGACTCACATAGTGGGGAATGAGCCTAGAGAGTTGGCCAAATCGGCGAGTGTAACCCTCATAGTCTCCTCCCTTCATGGCAAATTTAGAGAATTCCACTTGCAAGTTTCTCTTTTCATGTGCCGGACAATATTTAGCGATCATCAATTCTTTGAACTCTCCCCAAAGTAGATTGTTAGCCCCTTCAATCCCCAATTCAACGACCTCCTCGTTCCACCATTCAAAAGCACAACTCTTCAACATACCGGTGGCATAAGTAATTCGTTGGTGGTAAGCACAACCACTTCGGACAATGATTGCTTCAATCGCCTCCAACCACTCTAGACAACCCGTAGCACCACTATCCCCGTGAAACTCCGGAGCCCCACATTGCTTAAAGTCTTTAAACAAACACCCTTGTTGGTAAACATCGTGACCCCTTGGTCTCACAATGCCTTCTCCTTCATTATTCTCCCCATCCCCATCTTCATTCTCGTCTTCACCTTCATTTTCATTTTCATTTTCCGGTTCTCCTTGGGGGCCTCTAGCTTCCATGGTCGTTTAGATTCGGGTCACTAAATCCGGCATGAGATCATTTAGGGCTTGAGTGATAACCTCGGTTGATATCCGAGGGTTTGCACCACCCCTGCCACCTCGGCCACCACGACCTCCTCTACCAACACGTCCTCCCTTACCACCACGTCCACCTACATTTGCCTCTTGTTCATCTTGACGTCGGGGATTTCTCACGACTCTCTTCAGTCTAACCATAGTCCTAAGCACACGTGTTAGATTAGCAAGTTAGTTCTCACAATTCCCACATGAGTTAACCAAAGTATAGTATCACGAAACAAGTATTTCATATCTAGGGTTTCCCTAAACCGTCTAGCATGCATATCTCTACGGGGATTTTATCATGGCAATAATCTAAGGCTTTATTCAACCATACAATCACGAATCATTTAACATAAAATAAAAGGGGTCAAGTCATGACAAGGCGGGTGAAGCATAGTCCAAATCTTAACTTCAACATTCAACGCATTAAAAGTGTTTGTATACAGGGTGTACCAGCGGCTAACCCTCCACACTGTTAATATATTAAATGGATGTCAAGACTCGGTTCCGTTATGCTCTCTAAGTATTGGTCAGGTATGTATACAGGGTGTACCATCGGCTAACCCTCCACCTACCCAATACCCATTAAGTATACCGGGTTTTCTACTATACTTCATCCACAATGCACAATCCACGAGACCATTAACTTTATATGACATAGGATAACCATAAATTTGTTGATCAGGCGCCTCTAGGGTTACCGTATGTCATACTCCGTTAATACCCTCATTTCACTTCGCTATGGTTAAACAATAAACTATAAGATTATACGTTAACGTTCGTTCGATAAGTCACGGTGTATCCCGACACTAACACATACGTCCATCAAGTCATCACATAGCAATCAAGTCATAAGGAACCTACGAACTCCATTTAAACAAGTTTTTATGCATCATACAATTCACGTGCACACTAAATTTCCTATCATGCATGCTAATTATGAAATGTGGGTGCAATGGCTATAGGCTAGGTCGATCCACCTAATTCACTACAACCACGGCTCTGATACCATTCTGTAACACCCCAACAAGGCGGAATCATGAGGGTTACATACTAAGCACAGCATGACATGGAAATTAAGTAGAGACAAGTCTAAATGCATTAAAATGATTGGAAATCCATATAAATCATTCAATTTCAAATACCGGATCATACAAAAATGCATAAGGAGCATGCCCATCAAACGTTCACAAAATAATAGTTCAAAAGATGGTAAATGATCCTAAGAATAACCCATAATCGGGAACTAAGAATCACGGATCCATGAAGTCCAAGTTCAAGTCCAATCCTAGCTCAATTAAGCAATTAATCATCCAATACGTCTTTGATTTACCTGTTCACCTGAAAAGTGTACTAAAACGTGTCTACATAAAGTTGGTGAGTTCGTAGGTTTAAGTAATAAAAATTTAGTGTGTCGGGATAACAACCGTTAATGATATACGAGGATTAATAACGTTTTATAACGTGGGCTCAACTACCCATAACGTGGATATAGAGATATCCATAACGTGAGTATAAAGATACCCAAAACATGGATTAAACAATCCATAACGTGAGCATATAAATGTAATAAACGTTTCAATAACACGTATCGCAAGCAAATAATTAAATAGTTATCATCTCGTTCAATATCATAATCAATCGTATCAACCGACAAGCATTTAATGAACGAGTACACTTTCCACCCCAAATTGAGTAAACGTAGGGGCTACGAAACTCACCTTTGCCTTGTGTCATCTAGTTATAATTTAGTTGTAAGTATGCAACGAGTTACAAGTGTCCCGAGTTCTTCAATGATCACGGCCTATCAATATGTTTATATATATTGTTTGTATTAATATGTAAGTATATATATTTATATTAATGCAACTCATCATTTGTATAATGTACGTATATAAGTTTGTAGATATATATATATATTGATATGTAGGAAATTATATATATAAGTTAGAATTAATATGTAAGCAATTTAAATTTCATATACATATTTCTAAAGTCGACTTAGAACAACTCGATTTGGACCAGAACAATGTTGAAGGAATGACCCAAATAAGAAAGCCCAGCCTAAGTCGGAGAGATGGGCTCAACTGGTAAACCTGATAAAAAGGAAAAAGGGACCAGAATGCATTCACGTATATATATATGCATCAGTTTCTTCTTGCACGCAACACAAGGGTTTCCCTGCGACACAACATCCCTAAACACGACCCAAACCAGATAAAGAGGGCCCCATACAACCCTGGAACCAAAACAAGAGGAAGAAAGAAGCTGAAACAAATTTCTGAAAACCAAGAAGATTCCCACCACCGTAACCTACGATGGTGGTTGGCGTAACCTACGGTGGTGGAGGAACAACAGGCGTAACCTACGGTCAAAAGGGGGCGTAAGCTACACTAGGTCAGAACAGAACCAGCGTAAGGTACGTTGAAGGAGGCATAAGTTACGGTTGCTTGGAAAACAAGGTTTTGGCGTCTGGTTCGGCGTAAACAGGAGGTGGGAGGCGTAAGGCTCGAATGAAGGATGCAGATAGGCGTAACCTACGCCTCCTGGGGCGTAAATTACGGCGAACAGAGAGCAGGGACGATTTGGGCAGTTTCTGGGCAGGAAGAACAAAAACAACAGTTTGACTTTTTAAGTCAAACTTTGACTCCAACCAAACAACCCTAATTCAAGCTGCAAGGATCGATTGATGATGATTCCAACGCGTTTTTATGCATCAGTAATCTAGTTAAACGTTAACAAATCCAAAACTCCTTTCAAATCGTTCACAATTCATCATTTTGCAATTAAATTCGTTTTTGACTAAAAATATAAGTTTATAAATATTGAAAACCCTAGTTTCTATGTTTGATGAATTTAGGTTCGAATTTTGACCAGGGATCGATGCCATTAGAATAGAAACATGATTTTAAACATAACCCACCCCTTGGATTCGATCTATAACCTTAAATGAGTGAAAACCCGATTTTTGGCCCACTTTACCCATATAAAACCCTAATTCCGACCCATTCTTGATTTTAACATGAAGAACAACTCAAGGAAACTTAATTAGAACTAGAAATATGTTTGTAAGCATAAAATGACGAACTTAAGACAAGCCAAACTTACCAAAACTCCCAACCAAGTCTCCAACCCGAATTTAAGGTATATATGGAGAATTCTTGCACCTCAAACTCCAAATTTTTGGTATGACAATCCAATGATGATGAAGACAATTATCCTAGTGTTAAATTAGCTTGAAACACATTTAATGAAGTGTGAATTTAGTGAGAGAGTGAGAAAGTGAGGTGTTAGCTTTATAATTTGTAGTGCGTGTTTTGTATATTAACATTTGTCTTCTCCTTTATGTTTATTATGTTATGGTGAAGGGTTTATCATGTAATTAGACTTATACTTGTTTGTAATTATCCAAGGGGTTTAATAGCAATTTAAGTGGCTATATAAACCTCCACATGTAATGAAAAGTTAACCTTTTGACCAATTAATCTTTCATAGTTATAATACCTACTTTCTCTCTAAATACCTACTTTCCCGTTTCACATAAAGGTTCAATTCACATTTCAGCATAATTTACACTTGGTATCAGAGCGAAATCACAACGTGTGAGAGATCCATTGCTTGATTTTGTTCATCCTTGTGCTATCTTGTGTTTTTACTTCCATACCGAAATCCTCAATCTTTTTCCCTTTACCATGTTAAAGTAATCAAATGTCTTGTGTTAATTTACTCCTTATCATCCCAAGATATCACCCATAAAGTATCTTTTCCTATCTCTATTCACAATGTCTTGAAATCAATGTTTTAGGTTTCTGTTTCAAAAACCGGGATTCATTCACGGTTTTCCTTCTCAAGTTCTATTACCAGGTTTCTGTCTGCTTGGACATATTAAAACCGGGTTTCTATACCGATTTTACTTTTCTCAAGAACTTTTAATTTCAATAAGAATACCTAGCTTATACCAAAACCGGTATTTGTTCTCTCATTTATAGGTTATTAAAACTCTAATTAATCTTGATTTAATTCCTCAAAAACCGGTTTTCTGTTACTTTCAGAATACCGGTATTAGTACTTGATTCATTGTTTGAATGTTATAATACCTGGTTTACCCCAAAACCGGTATTTGTTCCTCTAATAGTTAAATTTCAAGCTGTTATTATCTTCAAATTTTTCGAAGAAAACCGGTATTTGTACCCTTATTACTGATTACCGGTTTTTAGGCAAGGATTGTTGGCTTAAGTTGTGTTTTGAATGTATTAATACCTGGTTTACTCCAAAACCGGTATTTGTTCCTCCATTAATCATTTTCCTTAATCAAAACTATGTTCAATCTCTTTCTTAAAAACCGGTATTCCTACTTACGAATACCGGTATTAGTTCTTCCTTTCTGGAAAACCGGTTTCTGTTGTGCTTTGCTGTGTGATTGTATGTTGTAATACCTGGTTTATACCAAAATCGGTATTAGTGCTCTTTTCATCAATTTTGTGGAAAAGTTACGCTGCTCAATTTTTAGCTTGAATACCAGTTCCTCACACTGTGTCATGGCTTCTCAAGATTCTTTAATCACAGGTTCTGAAAATCGCCCACCTGTCCTCTATCGTGACTGCTATCCCCAATGGAGGAATCGTTTTCTGAACTGGGTTGCTAAACAACCTAATGGTGTTGATGTAAAGACATCTCTCAAAGAAGGACTGGCTATTCACAGAAATCCTGTAACTAAAGAACTTCTACCACCCGAGAGTTGGAATACCACTCAAAGAAACCGATCCCAAGCAGATGATCTTGCTGTTACATATCTGTACTTTGCTCTTCCTAATGAGATATATCGAAACGTTGATTCGTATACCACTGGGAAAGAAATTTGGGATGAACTTGAAAAAACAGTTTCAAGGGTCAGAAATTTCAACAACCATTCGACTCTCTTTTGTAATTGATCAGTATGAGACCTTCAAACAGGAGAAGGGGGAACCATTAGTGAAAACATATGATCGTTTCTGCAATGTGATCAATGATTTAAGAAAAGATAAGGTGAACAAAACTGAGATTGAGCTCAATGTGAAGTTTCTCCGATGCTTGGAAGAAGTCTGGGAACCTTATGGCATACAGATAAACGTTCAACCAGATTTCAATAAGCTTAACATTCACAATCTCTATGAGAAGTTGAAATTAAATGAAAAAGCTGTTCTGAAACAACAAGCAAAATTTCAAGAAAGTTCTTCCACTGATCCTCTTGCTCTTGTGGCCAACAGAATGTCACATCTCTCTATGAACTCCAATGATGAAGACACCTTTTCTGATCTTGGTGATAATGATCTCATCGAATCTGACATGGATGATAAAGAAAAGGAGATGTGCAGAGATCTTGCATATTTTAGTCAATCCTTCAAGAAAAAGTATATGACAAGAAGACCGACTAATAATCAACTTCGAACATCTTCTGTTTCATCTTATGTCAAGAACAACCAAGCTCCCAAATTTGATCAGTATCCGAGAAACACAACTGGTGAAAAGAAGTTTGAATCTCCAAGGTCACTTGCGAAGAAAGTTGCTGAAAGAAACCTGAAGAAAGGAAATGCTACAACTGTGGTCAAACTGGTCATTTAGCAATCAATTGTTCCAAGCCTCGTCAAAAGAACTCCACATACTATCAAAATAAACTCATGTTAATGAAGCAACAAGAAAGTGGAGTTGCTCTTCTTGCTGAAGATGACAAATGGCTACATCTCTCTGATGAAGAAACTGAAGAACTTGCTGCTAATGTGTGCTTCATGACTAAGATCAAGCGTTCCAATGAACTGAGTGACGAAGGTAACAAATCGGAAACTGATGATGATGAGGTATGCGAATTTCCGAAACTTGCTTTAGAACAATTATTGCATGAATGTGAACAGACTGCTCTCACAAATACATCTTTAAAAGAAGAAGTAGCAAACTTAACCAATGCTTTACAAGAGAAAGAAAACTCTTTAACTGATTTTCAAAACAAATTTCAAACCCTTCAGAAGGACTTTAAAGATCTTTCAACCAGTAATGCATCGGTTTCATTTACTGCTTCTTCTGAATTACATCTTGCCAATCAAGAACTTGAGCTCAAAGTATTTGAACTAAACAAAACCATCAAAGATTTAAAAATTGCTCAATCAAATGAAATGTTTAGAGCAAATGCTTTGGCTGAAGATCTTGAAGCCCTCCAGTCTAAGTTCAACAGTTTCAACCCATCTGTGAAAGAATTACAAAATCAAATTTCTGATTTAAATCATGTATGTTGCATAAAAGATTCTCAGAACCAAAAACTTGAAAATAAAATTGATGAACTCACTGATGAAATCAAGTTTTATAAAGTTAAGGTTTATAGAATTGATCAATCCAACAAGCAAATTTTTTTAAACAAACCAAGAGATTTTGATGATTTCACCAAAGGGTTAGGATTTGAAGATCCCAAGAACTTACTCACGGGTCAACTAATTGTACCACCCCTGTATGATGAAAACACGATATGGTTTGCTAAC
The DNA here is from genome assembly GCF_010389155.1 of Erigeron canadensis. NCBI lineage: Eukaryota > Viridiplantae > Streptophyta > Magnoliopsida > Asterales > Asteraceae > Erigeron > Erigeron canadensis. Next base: position 13,997,337 of record NC_057763.1, read on the forward strand.
TCAATTTGTTCGACCCAGTTATGATGATTTTGATATAGAAGAACAGTTATTCAAATGTGAAATCAAAATTAACTATGATCAAATCAATGATTCTTATGATATGTTTAATCTTCCACTTTGTCCTAAACCAAAAAAACACTCTGTTACTATAGTTAAACTGGATGAAAACTCAAGTGCAGACTCAACTGAAAAACAATCTGTTGTTCATACAAGTGAGCCCAAACTTGAAAAAGTATTCGCTCATCCAAAACCAGCTCCAGTTCGACCATATATTCCACAAAGTGTTTTGGAAAAACAAATAGAAGATTTGAAACAAACTATAACTGAAAAACAAGATGTGATAAATGCTCTTTTATCTCAAAATCACCATAACAAATCTGTCCCCAATAGCTCCTCCAGTGTTGTTTATGACTGTACTGATCTTAGCCAACCTATGTGTGTCATTGTGAATCCCAACAATTGCTCCTTTAATGATGAAGTGTGTGACATTGAAGATGTTTCTGTGCAACCCAAGTGGGATTCATCAAGACAAATTCTGTTGCCACCCAAACTGAAGATGATTGTGTTTCTAACATTGATTGTGTGTATGATGAAGATTATGATGAACAAATGTCGGTGGATAAAATTGAACACATTTTTCCAAATTTATTTGATACTGAGCCAATCAAGTTTTCTAAAAAAACTGAGTCATATTGTAACGAGTTTAACGCTCTTTCCAAACAATATGATTTTGAAAGAAATCAGAGACTGAATTTGCTCACTGAACTCAATAAACTTAAGATGGAAATGGAGTATAAAAACATTATACTTCAAGCTTTTGTGGATAACAATACTGAAAAGGCAACAAAGTTACTATCCTCAGGTCCATTTTCAAAAATTGTGTCCAACTTGACTCCACCACATTTGTCACATAATTCAAAGTCATCTACTGATACTTCATGCTCCTCCATCAATATCCAAGTCTATTTGGATGAAATTGATGCATTGAACATCTCAGTAGAAAAAGTAAAAAAGGAATTTCAAATTAAGTCGACTCTCTGTACAAACTGAAGATGGAATCGATATTCTCACTGGGTCCAGAGATGACAATTTCTTTACCATAGATCTCAATAGCATTCCTTCTCCTACTTCAGAAATTTGTCTTCTTTCAAAAGCCTCAGCACAACAATCTTGGTTATGGCATAGACGTCTCTCTCATCTTAACTTTCATTCTACCAACGCCCTTGTAGACAAACAACTTGTTGATGGTCTACCGGACTTCAAATATGACACCAATCATGTTTGTTCCGCATGTGTCGTTGGTAAACTTAAGAAAGCATCTCACCGTCCAAAGAAACACTTGTGCACTGATGCCCCTCTTCATCTTCTCCACATGGATTTATGTGGTCCTATGCGTGTTCAAAGTATCAATAAGAAACGATACATTCTGGTCATTGTTGATGACTTATCTCGTTATACTTGGGTTTATTTTCTTCATGAAAAGAGTGACGCTCCACAAGTTATCATTGGCTTCATAAAAAGAACTGAAGTTAACCTCCAATCCTTAGTTCGTATTATTCGATCTGACAACGGTACCGAATTCAAGAATGCCACTCTTGAAACCTTCTTCAACTCAGTTGGCATCACTCATCAATTTTCTGCCGTGCGAACACCTCAACAAAATGGAGTCGTTGAGCGTCGTAACCGTACTCTTATTGAAGCTGCAAGAACTATGCTTGCTCACTCTCGTCTTCCCCCTAACTTATGGGCCGAAGCTATTGCTAAAGCATGTTTTACCCAAAATAGATCCATCATCAACAAGAGGTTTGATAAAATTCCATATGAAGTCATCAACAAAAGAAAACCAAATGTGAATTTCTTCCATATCTTTGGTTGTGTGTGCTATGTTCTGAACGATCATGACAACCTTGGAAAGTTTGAAGCAAAAGGGGATGAAGCATACTTCATTGGTTACTCTAGGGAATCAATTGCTTATCGTGTGTATAACCGTCGCACCAAGAGAATTCAGGAAAGTATGAATGTTAAATTTAACGAACTTTCAGGAATACTTCTTGAACAAAACCGTTCCTTTCCTGTTCCTCTTTCTCCACAAACTTCTGCACCTAACTCTGTCTCCCCTCTGATGAACATCTTTCCAACTCTGACGCCCGCCGAGTTAGATACTGTGTTCGACGAATTCTATCATGATCATCCTTCTCCAACACTTCCGTCGTCATCCATGTCTGATAATTCTACCACCAATATCAATCAACATGAGAACTCATCTTTTGATCAACAAAGTTCCTCTCCCTCGTCTATCTCACCAGTGGTAACTCCTCCACACATTGCAAATTCTCCCACCCTAATCGCATCATCTTCTTCTGACTCTATAATGGCTTCTCCACCGTTTGCCTCATCTCAAACAAATAACATTGGATCTGAAACCATGATTCTACCTGATGAACCTACATTTGAGCAAGTTACTGAACAACACTCTCAAGGCTTTACCAATTCTGATGAGGACAATGCACCGACTTCACCTCTTCCTCACTCCCAAAAGTGGTCACGTTGCATGCTTCCTCATCCGCCTAGTCAAATTATTGGAGATCCTAATGCTGGTCGGACCACTCGAGCTGCTTCCGCTAACGAATGCTTATTTGTCAACTTCTTAAGTATGGTCGAACCCAGTAGCGTCAAAGAAGCATTACAAGATCCCGATTGGGTGAAAGCCAGGCAAGATGAATTATCCCAATTTGAGCGTCTTGAAGTGTGGAAATTGGTTCCAAATCTGCATTCTCACAAAGAACCAATTAAGACAAAGTGGATCTTCAAGAACAAGAAAGATGAAGGTGGTGTTGTTGTTCGAAACAAGGCTCGACTTGTAGCCAAAGGTTTCTCTCAACAAGACGGGGTGGATTACGATGAAACTTTTGCTCCTGTTGCCAGAATTGAGGCCATTCGTATTTTTCTTGCCTATGCTGCTTTTAAGAGCTTTACAGTCTATCAAATGGATGTCAAGTCTGCTTTTCTCAATGGAATCTTGAAATAAGAAGTGTATGTTGAGCAACCTAAGGGCTTCATTGATCCAAAACATCCTACTTTTGTCTACAAGTTAGATAAAGCTCTTTATGGTCTAAAACAAGCCCCTCGTCAATGGTATGATGCTCTCTCTACTTATCTTCTGAAATCTGGATTCTCCAAAGGTACCATTGACACCACCTTGTTTATTAAAAAGCAAGGTAATGATATTCCGTTAATCCAAATCTATGTTGACGACATCATATTCGGGTCTAATAATCCTACATACTGCAAAAACTTTGCTGCTCTTATGGTTAAACATTTCGAAATGAGTATGATGGGTTAATTAAACTTTTTCCTTGGTCTTCAAGTCAAACAATTGTCAAATGGTATTTTTATTTGTCAAAATAAATACATTCTTGAAATCTAGCACCCATGGAGGTCCGTACCAAAATTCATGCTGATTTACATGGAAAACCGTTTAACCAGAAATTGTATCGCAGTATGATAGGATCCCTCCTATATCTAACTGCTAGTCGCCCAGATATAATGTTTGCAACATGTATGTGTGCTAGATTTCAAGCTAACCCTATGGACAGCCATGCTCAAGCGGTTAAACGGATTTTTCGGTATCTTAAGGGTACTATTAACCTTGGTTTATGGTACCCGAAAGAAATCGGTTTCGAATTAACGGCTTTCTCATATGCAGATCATGCAGGGTGTAAGTTAGACCGCAAAAGCACTTCTGGCAGTGTGCAATTCCTGGGTGACAAGTTAGTTGGGTGGTCTTCAAAGAAACAAACTTGTGTTTCTACCTCAACGGCTGAAGCTGAATATGTCGCTGCTGCTAGTTGTTGTTCTCAAGTTCTGTGGATGAAGACACAACTCTCTGACTATGGTTTTAAGTATGAGGGCATTCCGATTTACTGTGACTCCAAAAGTGCAATTGCAATTTCTTGCAATCCTGTTCAGCATACAAAGACAAAGCATATCGATGTAAGGTACCATTTCATAAAAGATCACGTTGAAAAAGGTAACATCGAACTCTACTTTGTCCATACAGACTACCAACTTGCGGATCTTTTCACTAAACCCTTAGATGAACAAAGGTTTAACTTTTTGAAAACCAAGTTGGGTATGCTCGATCTTCAAACTTAATTGCCATCCTGTCATGCTATCTATGTTTTTCTTCTTTTTCAAACAATTGATGTATGTTTCCGTGATTGTACATGCAATATTTGAGGGGGAGAACAAGGGTAGATTGCATGCTTCTAGGGGAAGTAAGTCGATTTTATCCGTTTATCTGTATGCATGTTCCTAGGGGGAGTTTGTATTAATCTATGCTCTTCTTCTGATTCTGTGTTTTCCAAGAAAAAAATAAACGGTTTTGACCACTATATAAACCGGTTTCGAAGTCTTTTGACCCTTTCGCAAAATTTTCTAAGTCTTCTTAACCTTATCAAAAACCGGAATTCTCTCAGTCAAAACTGGCTTCCTCAAATCAAAAAACCGATTTTAGTTCTCAGAATCAAAAACCGGAAATCCTTCTGTCAAAACCCAGCATTATAACCTATAAACCTTCAGAAAGAAACCCAGTATTAGTTCCTCTATTCTTCAAAACCGGCATTCAGGTTTTCCATTTACTTTTACCGGTTTTTCTCATTTTTCAATGTTGTAATTCCAGTTTCCTATTGTTCAATGCATTATTACCGGTTTCCTATTTTTCAATGCATTAATACCGGTTTTTCTGCTATTTTTCAAATTGTTAATATAGGTTTTCTGTGCATTTGTGTTTTATCTTTCAGGGGTGATTATTTCTCGTTTACGTGATTCATTATTGTCTTTCATCTTATTTTACGTACTCGGGTATCTTATTTCTTCTATTTTCATTTAATTTACTCAATGCTTAATTGTCTTATGTGTTTCTTTGTGATGCATGCCTATGTTATTTTCTGCATGATTTTATGTGCTTATCTTGCTTTGATGTCACTCTAATAGTATTTTAGATTTCGCAAGTGCATTGATATCTAGTTTCGACTTGATATCTTGATGCTTTGCAACATACCGGAATTCAAAAACACTGATATGCTTTCTTAAATTCACAATTTTATGAAAAGTCACACTGCCCAATTTTTAAAAAAAAATAAAATTTTCAATCAATACTCAATAGTTTTTGTCACATTTTCAATCATTTTTCCTTCTACCAATAACTCAAAAATTTTTCTTTCTCTCTACATAAAAAATTGTGTGACCTCAAATACTTCTATTTATGAACAATTTAATGATCATAAACTCTCTTGGGTCCGCAGACACTCTTGTTGTCATCTCTCCTTGTGTACCTTCACTTTCTTGATTATCCATCTGTTTTCCTTAAGAAGTAAGGTATTGAACACCTTGATGTACTACCTTTACATCTTTCGTGAACAACAGATGCATAATGATCATTTTTTTTACCACTATTCTACTTTTCATACATCGGGTTTCCTTTAGAAGCAAGACATTGAACGCCTTGATGTACTGTCTTTTGCATCTTCTGTGAAACAAGGTGTCTGACTAGTTCTTTTCATAAAATCTGTTTTTCATAATTATACATTGATTTTCCATAAGACGTGAGGTATTGAACGCCTTGTTGTACTACCTTTACATCTTTTGCAAAAATCAGTGTATAATCAATCTTTTCTAACCTTGGAAACGATGTTTCCCATCCGTCTGCTTGTTAATTTTAGGATGGAGTTTCTTAAAGATGGAGCCACAGAACAAATGACGAATAACCTTCGTCTTATGATACCGTCTACCTGTCCATTCGGTATCATTCCAGTTATGCTCACATATCATCCACTGATCAATATCTTCACCATCACGGCCGAAGGCATTGAAGAAGAATTATTATATCAAATGTGGCGGACAATCGAGTATGTTCCTACAAGAGGAAGAGCTCGTCCATTTTTCCGGTTCTCCCTTCAAACAACAGATGATGCTTCACAGCAATTTACATTCAATCTGGATGATTTCCGAAGAATCCTTCACTTTCCAGCTGCTGATTCAAGACCGGGAGAATCGAGCTTTGTTGAAACTCCACCAATTCTTGAGATGCTACATAGAGTACACGAGTTGGGTTATGATGGTGACGTCGCTGCTTTATGAGACATTAAAAAGAAGGATTTTCATCCAATGTGGCATACTCTCTGCTCCATCATCAATAACTGCTTGTCACCATCAAGAAAAGGTCAAGACAACTTCACCAAGGCCACTCTAACATAACTTTTTGGAATCGCGTTCGATGTCCATCTAGATTTTGCTGCCATTTCTTTTGATCATCTTCGACTCCAAGTTAACGGTAAACACACTGCTAACAAGAAATATATCGCGTTTTTCCGTTTCTTGTCTGTCATTATGTAGAATTTTGTCAACACTCACAGCAACATCAAACGTTTTCCTGCTTCAAGACGTGTAGTTATCTCCAGCTTTCATCATGTATATACAAACAATCGCATTGCTCACATCAATTTCATGCCAATTTCTGAATCTCTGCTCAGCCAGGTGCCCGTAGATAATCCTGAAGTACTTGCTCCTAATGATGAACAAATGGATATAGAGCTCACTGAAGTAATCAATGTCGTTGAATCTGTGATCGGAGCAAGTACTAATACTGAAGTTATACTTGGCTCAGCTGATAGGGATGATGCCATATCTCGAGAACTCAATATTGATCCCTTTGTGATTGTTGAAGATGTAAACGATGAAATTCAAGATGATGACACATTTGAAGTTGGAGGCAATGATGTTGATCCAAATGATGAAAATGATTCTTCTGACGATAATGACCTTCCACCTCCTGGCTTTGATAACTATCCAACTGTTCCTCAACCCAATCCATCTCTTAACCAATTAAACCTTCGCCAACTTATTCACCAACTTAATCATCCCCAATTTCAAGATCACACCAGAATTCCACCCATTCAAATTAATGAAGGAGGTTTTCAAGCAAATCAAAGAAGTGGAGTCAATTATCTTGCACTTCATCCTCATTTGTTCAAATTGACTAAGTTTCTTGAAGAAAAGGCCTCTCAGATCTTCTCCCAAAAAGAAGAATTAAAAAGGATCGACATTGACGAATTAAGGGCTCGTAGAGCATATGATGTAGAGCTTCATAGGGCAAAGTATTTGAAAGATCTTGTCACTGCCAAAAACATCAAAGCCAATAAAGAATGGAAGAAGCAGTTTGGTTTAAAGATTGTTGATGTTGTGGGGATTCACTTTAAAGAATGGCGTGATCCTGGTTTTGCAAGACCTCCTGGCCTGATCTGGTTAGTGGTTCAACGTGAGGACAATCGTCAATATATGTTTGGGGAAGCTCGCTTCAATTATCTTTCTGCAGATGATCTTATCTTCCTTCTTCATTACTTTGCTCGGAAGCTTATTCAACCCGATCCTGAAAATCAAGAGGCTTATTATGCAGTTAAAAGATACATGGATAGTCTTATTCTTAGCCAAACTCAAAAAGACTTCCAACTGGCCATTGAAAAGAGAAGGAAGAAAGTCAACCTCACCATACCAAATCAGAGAATTCATGGCATCAACTTAGAAATTTCAGCAATGGTAAAGTGTTTGACAACCCAAGAGGTTTTGTTTTTGAAAGCGATCAAGGTCATAAGATTTTCATAAGACTAGACGAACTTGCCAAGTATTCTGATGGAACATTGAAGTTGTGTTTAACCATGTTTGAAAGCCTTCATGAGGTTGAAGAAACTGAGAAGGAAAAAGGAAGGATGACCAAGGTTATTAAAAAGATCAAATCAAGGCTGGATCACAGAGAAAGATCAAGAAGAATCTTAGCAGCCAGAGTTCCAAAAGAACAAAAAGGGGTCATTCACGTTCCAGAAGGCACCTGGGTCAAATATTCACCAAACAACAAACAAGGAATTCATAACATGCCTCCCGTTAACTTTGCAGACAACATTATCGAGCCACCTAACCGCCCCGAGGATCCAAAGTATCATTTTGTGCCAAAGAAGTTCTGGAAAGAATCAAAACATAAATATAAGAAACGTGTGTTCAAATCTCAGGCTGCTTCTCAAGATAAACCTGAATCATCCACAAAGAAAAGAAATAGACGTCAAAGTAAAAAGAAAAGAGCTCACCAATGATCATTTACAAAACAGCACTAAGGGGGAGATTGTTAGCTTTATAATTGCAGTGCGTGTTATGTTATGGTGAAGGGTTTATCATGTAATTAGACTTGTACTTGTTTGTAATTATCCAAGGGGTTTAACAGCAATTTAAGTGGCTATATAAACCTCCACATGTAATGAAAAGTTAACCTTTTGACCAATTAATCTTTCATAGTTATAATACCTACTTTCTCTCTAAATACCTACTTTCCCATTTCACATAAAGGTTCAATTCTCATTTTAGCATAGTTTACATGAGGGAGGGTCTTGCATTCAATATAGTGAGAGAAAAGAAAGAAAGGAAATGAATGGATAGGGTGGAAGGATAGGGGTGGGTCATTGGGTGGTTCATGGGTCATGGGTCATGGGTCGACCCATGGATCACCCGATTACGTTTCTAGCTCACTTATAAGTCATATTACGTTTTAACCCGATCGATACGTTCACGCAGCTTCAACTAGCCTAAATTCACGCTTCTAATTCACAATTAAATAAATGTATTATTTAAATTTACTAGAACAATACATCATTTAACACGTTCGGGTCAACAGTTCAATAATCAAATAAGCACGTTAAATTCACGTTTATTAAAAGTCAAATGGGTCAAATTTTACAATTCTTATACTGGCCCTCTGTCGTATATAGTCAAACTGCATCGCAGTTTCGATCAACTGCGAAGCAGTTTCAACCTCGGATATAATTACTGCGGCGCATAACCACACTGCGTCGCAGTTTCACGTTGACTTGCATTGACCACCTTGACCAGCTTTGACTTTCTTCTAATTTTCACTTATGTGCCCCGTAAAATGTCCGTAAGCACTCGTTTTGCTCCAGAAACTTCGTTTTCTTCAAGTTATCGCTTAGGTACCTGTTTTCCACCTGAAACACTGACAAATACCATAAACGCACCAACTGTATACGAAAACGACTCGTAAACCTCACTAAACAACCGCTTTAAGCTATGGGAAATGGGCATAAAATATGACATATCAAATCCCCCACACTTAAGCTTTGCTTGTCCTCAAGCAAATCCAAACTGAAAACAAATCAAACCTTGGTGAATTATGGAACCACATTTCAGTTATCAAAAAGAAGCTCAACCATAATCAAAAATGAGAATAAATGGTTAGGCAGTTTTAATCTTAAATGAAAACCGGAATGTTCGATAATATTTGACTGATATACAAGCCTTAATAACACGACAAAGCACAAATAAAACGAACAAGTGATATCTCGCCTATCCTACTCCCACTAACTTTCTTTTGGGATTGAATATTTGAATAATCACTCAAATAGCCAAGTCGTGATGCATAATCTTTTAACCATAGGCTTGTACAAGGATCGTTCCTAAGTCGCCAAGGCGCATGCGCCCTATAACGTCTATCAGAAGAGGACTTTAAGGGAGGTAACATTTTAAGGCTAAACAGGGCATTTAAACAAGGCAAAGGAATTTGGGAAAACAATTTGTGTTAACAAAGAACTAACACAACATTTAACAAATTTTCACATATAGTCAAGTCCAAACAAACCCATGTCATTAGTTGCCAACGGTCCGCACTCCAAGAAGTTCTCCGGTCCATAATCCCAATAGAACGATCCAAAAACCGACACCATTGTTGTGTAAGACAATCAAACAACTTATCAATCAAATCCAACCAATATTGACTTCAAACCAACTAACCATATACATATTAAACTTCAGCACACTTTGTTGGTTATAATGACGAACCAACTTTCACAAAATGATTTGACAAAAATGAGAAATACCAACTGACAGCCCAAGCTCAAATCTTTTCATTTTTCTGTTTTTCAATTCTTCTATTCTTTTTATTCATCTCTTTTTTTTTTGTGAGCTACTTTTACTCTGCCTAATTGGTATTCTCTTACATAACGAAGAAACAGTAACAAATCATTACAAAATTTCGCTAAGATGAACAATCTAGACTTTATCCACGAACCATGACGAAAACAAACTACCCCCATAAAATGAGAATATCCCGACCCGACATAATAAGGCAAAACCCAAACCATCCAATCTAGCAAAGGCAACCAATGACCCACCAGGACTTAGAGCAAAAGATTGAGACTCCTACAGATCTTAAGGCTAAAGCAAAAGCAATAATTGAAAAATTGACAAACAAAATTTTTTTCAAACCAAAAGTTCAAATGAAATTAAGTTCCAGATTTTACTGTTGAAGAACTTGATAAGTTTTTGGAAACTGATCATGTTTTTGCACCAGAAGTTGAAAAGGAACTTGAAAAACTGTCACCCAAAAAGCCTAAAGTTGAATCAAAGAAAGAATCTAAATCCAAGATTGCTCCAACTTCATTTTATTCACCCAAAGGTCAGCATGTTCCAGCTGTCAAAGGTAAAAAGCTCATTCCAACTACCTCAAAGAACAAGGTTGATACTTCATCTGTTTCTAGAACCACTGCTCCTAAAGTTAACTCACAATCTAGTTTTTTTACCTAAGATGTCAAAGTCTAACAAAGATTTTCTAATCACAGATACATCTAATGGTAAAACCAGATATAGAGATCAGTATGGTTGGTTCACTGTTGGAACCCCAAAGAAATAGAACATCAAATCTTCCAAGAAAACCAAAAATCAGAATGTGTTTTTAACTCCTCGAACTAACTCTAAGAAGATAATTACTATAGGAGAAAAGAACTTAGCTAGTAACTATAAGTGGATTTCTAAATCATCATGATAAAATCTACTAGCTATGCTAAAACACTAGGGTTTGCTAAATCACCAGTTAGAAGGAATTGGATAGCTAATGATTACAAGACGAAAGTTCCTAATAGGAAAGTTGATTCAAATTTGTGTAATTTAGCTAAACCATGGTCTGTAATAAATTCTAAATCTTCTACTGTGATTTCTAAACCTCTGATTATTGATGCAAATGGGATTGTGATGAATTTTAAGAATAAACCTCTTGTTCGAAAACCTCATTTGTATACCTTTCTTGATTTCACTAACCCAAAAGGACCCATTCAAAAGTGGGTACCTAAAAAGACTTAATTCTGTTTTGCAAGAAATAAAGGTCTGTGTTTAGCATTTCAATACTGGATGCTTCTCAACACATGATCCTAGAATAAGTTTCATTTCAAAGAAAAAATCTCGAATAAGTGCTCATTACCAATGCACTTACTTGCCTCTGAATGTTCTATACAAATCCTTCATCTCTTTATTTGTCATTCGTTATCTGTCAAACATTTATGCTATGTTTATGTGCAATGTGCTTAAATATCATGCAATGTTTGAGGGGGAGAAAAAGGATAATTCATGAATCTAGGGGAGTTTGTGTATTTGCACCATTTGGGGAGAAACTTATTGTTAAATTTTAGAAAAAAAACAAATAAAAATTAAAAAATAAAAAATCCATAAAAATGATAAAATCAAAAACCAAAATTTGTTTTGATTAAGTTATTTCATTATTTGTTTTGCTATAGTTTTTATTTGTTTTGTTTAGTTGTTTATCATTTGTCTTGATATGTTTAGTTTTTGAATCCATTTTCTAATTTTCCTTGATAAATTTTGTGAGCCCAAATTTTTTCCTAAAAACCTTAAAAGTCCAAAAATACTGAGAAAGCCCAATTTTTGAGCCCAAGATAATTCAAACTGGTCCAATACCTCGACCCGACCTACTCGACCCAATCCAAGATTCTTTCCTTCTTCTTTAAGGAGGGAAATTTTTTTCTTTATCCTATTACTTCTTTCCGTAAAAACACACAATCTCTCTCACAAATCACTTCAAATCGTATCTAGCTGATCATAGAAACAAAAATAAGGGTTTTGTTACAAATTTCTCGCTGATCATTTCATTCCATAACAAAATTGTCATTTAATCACATCCACAGGTATGATTTAGAGTTTAAAAGTGAAACTTACTTTTTCAATTTTATTCGAAATTCTTGCACCTGTTAATGTTTCTGTGAATGTGGAATGATTTAGAAGCATGTTTAGGTTATGTGTGAATAATTTTTACATGTTTAAATGCTCAAAGTTGTGATTTAGGAAATTCAAAAATGGCAAACCCCTGTTTCAATAAAGAAGACGACCTAGGACGGTCTTCTAAAGTTTCTAGGTCATTTTTGTTGATTTTTGTGATTTGAGTTGTTATATCCTGCTTACATTGCTTCAATTTAGAGTTTGTATTATGCTTAGATGATTAGTTTGTTAACGTTTGTGGTGTATGTTAACTGATTGGATTTAAAACGATCTAGGCAAAGTCTTCTTAATTTCAAGTCTGGGTTGGTTCTGAGATGATCTTGACCAAGATCGTCTTGGTTCCAAAACGACTTGGAAATAAGACGATCTTGCCAAGACCGTCTTAGTTCCACTTATGTGTTTTTCCTTTGTAAACCCTGAGACAAAGATCAAGACGATCTTGACAGGATCGTCTTAGGTTCCGTACGCTATGTGGTTGATGGAAATTTTTTCAAAATTCAATTGAATGGGTAACTGAACTCGTAAGAGATCGGTTTTGCTCAAAACTAATACTTTCAAATATAAGGGCAAATTATGCTCAATTTTTTCCAGAAATTGACATAATTTTAACTTACATTTCTAAGTATTAGAATTTTTCAAAAATGAAGTGAAGTGTTTTATCACTTGGTTTCCAAGACGATCTTGTCAAGATTGTCTCAATATTCCTTCACTTCAAAAGGTTTTCAAAGAACAAATCTTAAGACGATCTTCACCAAGATCATCCCAATTTCCTTTCCATACTTAAACTTTTTCAACAAAAATTCAAGACGATCTTCACCAAGATCGTCCCATTTCTTTTTCCATACTTAAATCTTTTTCATCAATAAACTTTGAGACGATCTTAACTAGATCGTCCCACTGCTTTTTCAAGACTTAACATTTTTCCAAATGTTAAGACGATCTTCATCAAGATCGTCTCACCATTTATTTTACTATACTTAAACTTTTTCACCATTTTAAATATTAAGACGATCCATTCCATAATCGTCTTGTTTACAAACCTGAGTTCACCTCGGGACGATCTTCTTCAAGATCGTCCTAGTTTTCTATACTTAGAAAATTTTTTCAAGTTTGTTCAAAAATTTTTTGTTTTTATTTTGTTGTGTGGTGTGACAAAGTGCTTTGTATTATCATATAATTGCAATATATTTGAAATATGAGGAATTGAACGCCTTTGTGTACTTCCTTACTATTCTCAAATATCGTGTACTTATATGATTCTACTGTATTTTCAAAGTTATATATATTTCTATATATAAAAATATAAGGAATTGAACGCCTTTGTGTACTTCCTTACTATGTTTATATATGGAAATATGTATCTAACTATTCTGTGTTTATTTTCTCATATCAAATTATTTGTATGGAATACACTGAGTTGATCGCCTTTGTGAACCTCTTTGTATTTTAGAAAAATCACTTGTATGAAACTTGTTATTTGCTATTCAAACATTACTTTATGTGTGCGTTAAACTGTTTTATTTCTTAAAATCAGAAAAATAAAAAATGGAACATCAAGATCAAGTTGAACATGATGAAGAGATTGCTCTAAATGCATCCATTGAAGAAATTCTTACTGCTGGCAACTCAAAGAACATGAGAAACAATAGAGCTCTATCTGATCCATTTGTTGCTCTGGGATTCCCAATTGTCCTGAGAATTCTTCACAATCATCCACTCTCCTATGTTCTTACTGTCGAAAGAGACTTGCCTGAAGTTTATCTGTTTGAGATGTGGAGAACCATAAGTTTTGTTCAGCCTCAAGATCCATCTACTTCAAGATCAAAACCTAAACATAAATCTCCCGAACTTCGCCGTCAAGGTTTCTTCCAATATCAATTGAGCTCTGGAGATAGAATATATGACTTTGAGTTTAATCTTGATGACTTCAGAAGAATTCTGATGCTTTCGGAAGCTAATTCTAATGGACATGCTAATTTTGATGAGTTTTAGTCCAATGATATAATGTTTGCTGCATTAATCTCACTTGGGTATGAAGGTCCTTTGACCAAGACTAGAGACTTCAAGCTGAAGAATCTACCTAAGATCTGGTATTATGTATACACCATCCTCAACAACTGCTTGACTCCGTATACAAGAGGGATGGATAATCTAACTCAGCCTATGTTGCATATCTTTTATGGTCTTGTCTTTGATAAACATTACGACATTGCTCAACTTCTGTAGGACCAATTGATAGTATTGGTTAATGGAAAAAACTCAGCTCCCAAGAAGTATATTCCATTTATTCGATTTCTGACAGTAATTGTCTATGCTGCAGTCAGACATGAGAAAAGCATTCCGAGACTTCATGATTATACCAAAGTTACACTCCAACAGTACAAGTATGTTAGAGACTCTGGAATTGCAAGTTATACATACTTGATTCCATCTCATTTGCTGGATTTGGTTTATGAGTCTAATGATGATTTGAAAGCTTACCTGGACTGGATTAGAACAACTCTGGGACCGGAAAGCCTCCCAGTTCCTGCCCAAGTTGTGCATAGGACACCAAGTGAGGGATCTAAGAGGAAAAGAAAAGAGAGTGAGGGTGCATCGAGTTCCAGTGAGCCTAAGAGAAGAAAGATTGAGAAAAACCAAAGATTTGTGTTGAAACTTAGTCAACAAGTGTTTCAAAGAAAGAAGAAAGGGAGTTCGTCAAAGATATTGAAAAGAAAAACTCCAGCTAAACCTTCTTCACCAGTATCTTCTGAGGAGACAATTTCTGTTAATGGGTCTCCAAAACCAATAAGATCTCCACCTCCTAAAACAACTACTTTGAGATCATCTTCATCACCCAAAACACCGTCACCTCAAAGATCATCATCTCCATCTTCTCCCAAATCACCTAAAACACCTCAAACACCTATTCATCAATCTTCACAACTTCCCGAAATCATTTCACCAGTACCACCAACAATGGAACAAACTCAACCTCAAACCGTTGTATCACAAATTCATTCATCTTCATCATTTCCTAGATCTACTCCACCTACATATTTTCAAGGCCGAATGAAATCAATTCCTGTTAATATCCGCAAAACATTCAAGAGATCTCGATTTGAATATGATCGATTTCAAACAACTGAACAAGAAGATGCAAATGATTCAAGTGTTGATGAATCAGATTCTGATGATGCAAATATGTTTGCAGATGATGTCATGGACATCCCGGAGGAACAAAGAGGAAATGAGGGAGGGGTTGAAAATACCAGAGAGGATGAGAGGTCAGGGCTTGGTGAAAGGCAAAAAGAAAACGTTGGCCTCCATTTAGTTACAAACGTTTTTCAACACCGGGTTCGCCCTATGATAGAAGCCGAGAGCTCCCAACTCTCGCAAGATCAAACCTCCGCAAGCCATTCGGAAGTCTCTCAACAGACGGACGTCTCATTTCTGCATGAGAAAAATCCACGTACTCCATTCCATTCTCCTTCTGAGTTTGTGAATGTTGAAACACAAGAGACATCTGCTCCTTCTGAGATTGGCTATTGTGCCCTCTCGAGGGTTGTTTGGAAGTCCTTCCATTGCTAACATCACGCCAGCTTTGAACGAAGGCGCCTTAGTAGCTAGATTAGCTGTGCGACAAACTGAGTTCCTTCGAGCTCAATCAGTTGCGTCAGCTCTTCGTGCTTTAGGCTTAACGGTAAGTCTAAGTGACTCCGGAGTTATTCACTTTTATTTCCCAAAAGATTCTAGTTGTGAAGCCGAATCATCAACTGTTGTTCATACTTTTGAACCAACAGGAAATCTTGACACAGTAATGATGTCTTCAGGTCACTCAGTAGAATCACTTGAGACTACTGATGTGCCAGATTCTACTATTCCATTACCAATTGAAGCACAAAGATTGTTATCTCAATTTGTTGAAGGAATTGAAGAAGGTCAAAGAAGTGAGTTGATTGTTTCTAGAAATATCATAACCGGAAAACTTCCAGCTACCGAATCAAGTTCACCATCACCGAGATTGCTTACTGGAGGTGCTTTACGTATTGGTACTCCAGTAGCATCTTCATTACCACCCCGTGTAACACCAATAACAACAACAATCCAAACATCAACAACAATTCCATCATCACCAATTCAAACAACTCCGATAATTCCAACTATTCCACCAACAACAACACCAACACCAATTACTCAATCATTTCCCGATCCTAGTTCACCGCATCATTCTTCCAGTTCTTCTTCCGAATCATCTGATTCTGCCGAATACTTAAGTGATTGCTCACCGAGACGAATTGCCACCAGTGGTCAATCAACCGATACTCTCATTGTTGCACTCATGAATCAGTTGAGATCCGAAGAACCACATCTCACTTCCCATAAACAATCAATCTTTCAATCACTCCTTGCATACATGTCATTTCAAGGTACACAACAAGAGAATAGAGCTGAAGTTGAAGCTCTTCAAAAACGAATCCGAGAACTTGACCAACAATGTCGACTGGCCAATATCTCCAGAAGTCGGGATGATCAAGATCCTGATGATCAACCCGAGGGGGAGAATATAAGAGATATCGGAGAGGGTCATGAAACTCAAGAACAAAGTGGTCAAGAACAAACTGTTCAAGATGTGATTCAAGATCAAACAAATCAAAATCAAGATCAAACACAAGCTCAAGCTTCTTTAACTCATGTTCATGAATCGGATTCAGATGATCTACCCCCACTTGTCAGACATATTTCACACTATTATTCCACAACTTCAAGTTCTGACGAGTCAAGTGATCCTGATCCATTTCAACCTGAAGATGATGAGTCTGATTCATCTGATTTTGATGATCCTGATAATGCTCAAACAAGTGAACAATCTCAGCAAGAAACATATGGGAAAGACATCTTTGAAGAGATTTTCTATCATCTGAAAAACCCAGAAAATCTTGAGACTCCTAGTGAGCTTGCACAAGGAGTCAGACATCCAAAAATTTCAAGAAGTAGAAGTTGGCAGATTAATGAGGGTTATTTCGCTGAGAACTATGAACAGATCTTGGATCTAAGTACCAAACCTGAAGAGATAGTATGTAAAGCAAGATATCTTGAAGAAAGAGCTTTCCAGATTTATTGCACGCCAGATGAAAGATTAAACATGACATTGAATCATTTGAGAGCATTCTTTTTGTTCAGACATAAAGATCGAATAGATGCGTACATGGAGTTGATGAATGCTGTAAGTTCTGTGAGAGAAGAATGGTGGTATAGGCAGTTTGAAAGACCAATCACAAGAGTGCTAGAGTTGTTTGTTCCCTTGGTAGCTCACAACATGAGACTTGTTCGATTCAAAGTTCGCAGAGCAGATGGTTTGTATGTATGTTGTTCAAGAAGAATCTTTCCAACACTTGAAGATCTCAGACATCTTGTTCCTCTACAATCAATATGCATATCTAATTATCAAGACTCCTGATCAACTTCAAGCCTATGAAGCATTGAAAAGCCACATTCAAGCCTTAATCAGATTTTATGAATTCAATGACTTTCAGATCGGCTTAGAAAGAAGAACTAGCAGGATTAATCTCACAAAACCAAATCAAAGAGCTGGAGGTTATGAACTAGATTCATTTCAAATTGGAGATGTGATTGAAGACTTGGATGAGTTTGTCTTCATTAACCGTTTAAAGAGAAAGATCTTCATTCGTGCTTCAGATTTTCCCAAGTACTCTGATGGTACTTTGAACTATTGCTTGTCCATTCTAAGTGCATTGAATGAAGATTCTGATGATGAAGAAGATGATCTCATCAAGTCTCAGAGAGGAAATCATATAAGACGTATCAAAGTCGTTTTTGAGATGCATCAAAGAATAAGAGATCTTATTGTTGAAAGGACTCCCAAGGCTTAAGAAGGAGTAAGACATACTGAGACAGGCTCATGGGTTCTTTGGAATCCTAGTCACAAACATGGTCCTCATAACATTCCACCAGTGAATTTCCAAGACAACATTCGATTGCCAGATGAACGTCCTGAAGGTGATAACTGGTATTTCATTCGAAAGAAGTATTGGAAAGATACTTGGAATAGTTATAAGAAAAGAGCCTTCTGGAGTTCAAAGATTGACGAGCCTATCAACTACTGCTCAAAGTTATAAGAAGAGAAAGAACAAGCAAAGGAGAGCAAACATGAGGAGAAGACATCAAAGGAAGAGATGATGGACAACCAAGCTCACAACCAAGCACTAAGGGGGAGAATGTTAGAAATATAAATAGTGCTTAGTTGTAGTTAAAAACAATGTATGTTTATGTACTTATTGTAAGGTTGAGGGGGAGCTTTTGTAAATTTCCTTAGAGTATAAATACCCCTCAAACCTTATTTCCTTGTAATCTGATAACTCATTTTCCCACACATTTTACGTATTGAATGTAATCAGATCATTCCACACACACACTTTTCTCTCTCAAGAACACACACTAACACACACATTCCACCATTGTTGAATATCTTACTTCCGCATCAAAACACGAATCAATTACAATTTTACAGTTCTGGGTTACAATAATGCATAATGCAGAGTCTAACATATAATAAGTATGCATAAATAAAGATAGAAGCAACTTTCCCAAGCTTTATGCTCTTGGGGAACTCATTTTGTAGCGAAAATAGAGCCCTTTGAAATTGAAAACAGTATTCCCCCTTAATCCTAAAGTCCAAAGTCTATTAAGGCCCCATGCTACCATCCTAGCCACGATTAGCCTGATTAACTTGATTACCTAAAAGGAATACTTGAAAACATCAATACAAAGGTTACTAAGTTCGTAAGTTTAGTATGAAAATCGTTGGATAAATAGTTTTGTCGCGAATGATAACCTGTTGGAATCCCATATATATAATGAATGACATTAGCTATAGATATACGTATGATAACATAGAATGATAAAAGAGTATTGTATGAGAATGATGTTTAATGTTAGATACCTTAAATTTGAGAATGAGAATGATGTTTAATGTTAAAGATATGAAAAACCAGTGAAAGATTTATGTATTGTATGATTTGCTAGGAAGAGATGGGATTCTTGTGCAGCTAATAAAGTGATAGGGTGGATAGTTTTGTGAATTTTATTAAGATCGTGGAAGGGTTTTTATGAGATAGAATGAAGTGATAGGGTGGATAGTTTTGTGAATTCTGTGAAGATCGTCGAAGGGTTTTTGTTAGATAGGATGAGCTTTGGGTTTAAGAAATTTGACCTATTAAGAGTTTTGACTTCTTAAATAAAATTTTATCACCTAAGTTTTTATAGCTAATATTTTAAATTGTTAGACTTTAATTATAACCATTTTATATTTAGTATTCCAATCAAGGCATATTATCTAAGCCTAGTGGACCGAGTTTATCTTCTTTCCTTTTTAGTTATTTGTGTGTTTATTTATCTTCTCAGAATCAGTTAATGTTTTTATTTTTCTTACAACTGATACGAATATCCCGTTTACCAACGGATATTTGATTAACGATTGGTACCAATATCCCGTTTATCCAGTTTATCTGACTAACGATTGTTATTCTCAAATAGCATAGATTGTTTCCACAAATACGGATTTGCAACTACTCATGAGTCCATCTATGACTCATAGGATTGATTGAAGTTCCTTTAGATTAAATTAAGGCTAGATTGTTTACGACTATCTGAAAATTTAAAAAATTCAAACCTAGAGTGTTACACGAATTAGCAAATAACAACATGACCAATCCCTACATGTGGGATATGAAGAACGTGAGATGTAGACACTTTTACCTCTATCCAGAGATAGAGAGATTACTTCCATAAGAACCCTTGACCAAACGAGATAATAACAAGATAGTGTAAAGAGTTTAGTAACCATACATTTTGATCGAGTATCACCTGACTATATTAATAGTAGAGAAGAATAGAAAACATACAACATAACACACTTTAGCGCAAATCCAACAAGACATAGTAAATAGGATCATTCTACCCCTAATGAATTACCTTTAGATCAATTACCTTCACATGAATTATATCATTCGCCACTACCACAACACGGTCAACGTATTGCGCGAATACTGTGTTGATATTCTGAATATTTGCATGACTAATGTGATTAAAAAGAGTAAAATTTCAATCAAACGAAGTTAAAACTAATATCAAGAAAAACAATTGGTAATGTTTTCATCTTGAGAGGATCTATTTAGGTTTAAGTTTCATTTCTCATGTTTATAGAGAGTTTTTAATTTCATTTCAGATATTCGTGTAATGTAGGAGTAATAGCTTTATATGTCGTTCGATTAATATGTTGAACTTGATAGACTTACAAAAATATTTAAAAATATCATATTAAAACGTGGAAGATCAAATAATAAGCTTAAAAGAAAATTAGCTGAACCGTATACATAAACACAAACTTTTAAATATATTTTTAAGGAAATGATATGGAAAATGTTTTACTAATTTATCAAAGAATATGAGTTTTATATCATAGTTGGTACATGTATCATTAGTACGCATATCACTCTTATTTTTTTAGTATGAGGATCATTTAAATTGACAACAACTTCATTAGTAATGTTAAAGTGATCTTAGTTAACTTATACTCAAGATTCAAGATTCTCAACTTTACTTGTAAAGTAGTCTATAACTTTGCATTAAGTGAGGATTTAAGTTTGAAGAGGTTAACACCTTGCTTCTTAAGATAAATATTAAGAGTTCAATCCTTATTTCATGCAAAGACTAGAGGTGTTTTTCCAATCATTTAGATAGAACTTAAAAGTATTCTCCTTGGTAGAAGTAATTATATATATATATATATACTTGGAATGTAAAGGGGAGTTACTGTAGCTAAAAGTACTCCCCTTTAGCATAAGGTACAAGCCTTTAAAGCATCCAACATAATTAACGGACTTGACGATGGTTAGGTAACAGACTTAACGACTGTTAGGTGACGGACTTAACGACCCTTATTTTCTTTTTTTTTTACTACATAACTTTTACTTTTTAAACTTTCCACCAGATTTTTTTTTTTTTTTTACATTTCCCCTTTTACCTTTCGTCACATAGCTCTTACTTTTTAAACTTTCAACATACAAACTTTGTTTTTAGGTATAAAGTTTATTAACTTTTGTACTTTTTTTCATATAACTTTGTTTTTAAACTTTGCTCTGAAAGTTTCTTTTATTTTCTTTTACGATATAACTTTTGATTTCTAAATTTTATTACCAAAGTTTCATTTTCTTTACTTTGAACCACAACTTTTATTTTCTTAACTTTTGTCACGCAAATTTTGTTTTTCATCTTAATGTTTTTGTAACTTTTATCACCAGAGTTATGTTTTTCGCCCGGGGCAACGCCCGGGTAGAAATACTAGTGTTATATATATTTCAACTTTCCCAATACACTGTTGAAGTATTGAGATCCAAAACTCGTAAAAGACGACATTGGTTGTTAGATTTACAATTCTACATCTATCAGTTTTATCATATATTATACTATTCGTTATTTTTTTTCTAAAAGGTATGAAATGAATATTATAACGGAAGGTTTAGAGTATGTTATATTAACCGGATTTACGATAGAAAGCCCACACCCAATACCTAATAAAAAGAAAACTTTAATTAATAATTTGCTTAAGAACACGACACAATACCTTAGGGGAATGGGTGTAGTGCCAAACATTGACAAATTGACATGTTTTTTGACAAGTTTATATCCAATAAGAGCTTGACATGTGTCGTTGCCAAATTTAAGCCAAAACTTATCAACTCTTGCCAAAACCTATGGTGTAATGCGCTTTTTTTTTCTAATTATTGCCTTAAAAAAAAAAGCAAATCCAAAATTAAAAAAAATAAAAAATCTTGCTTTATAAATTTGTTGCCGATCCAACTTGCCAATTTACTTTGCCAATATTTGTCAATGGGAAGTGATCTGTGTACTATCAGATCTTGACCGTATACCACTAAACATGTTATATAGCATTGTACAGTACAACACTTTAAAGCAAATTTGGTGGTGTACAGTTAAAAACAGATAGTGTACATATCATCTCCCTTTGTCAAGACATATGCTATAGTCTTGCCAAAGAGTCTATATATATTAAAACAATTACACCCTTACCCCTTAAAAAATAAGATAATCATAAGACTATCCGCATCAGTTTAGGATATCCTTCTAACAAACATCCTAATCAATATGCTACGTCAGCTTTTCATCCATTCTTCCCACAAATACTTTTTACCTACAACAATAATATATTCATCATTCATACAAACAACCAAATAAACTCCAAGGTAACTTTTGTCTTTTACCTTTATCTCTTCATCCTTCCCCATCCTTCTCTACAAACAACCATAAATAAACATTCTCTATGTCATCACCCACATCAATAATCTCCCTACAAACACCCTCCATATCGATACAAATATTCTATGTACATCCTTGTTAAGATGTCAAGAAAGATATATAGTGTTTTCTTTGAAGAATAAAAAACCAATATTTCCTAGATAATATCGCTAATATTTGTCTTCATCTACATGTGTGAACAGAAACATATATTTGTGGAAAAAAGAAATAAAAGAACTATCTATGCCTTAATCCCTTTCCCTCTCATCTCCTTTAATTTCCTCTTTCTCAAAATGTCTTTCCACGACAACATAACCCACGAAATGGCCCTCCATCACTACTCCGACCACCACCACCATCACTTAACCGAAAACGACGACGTTTTAACAAGCATCTTACCTTCAACCACCACTTCCGACCACCCAAAACCGTCCCAATCACCACCCCCCACATGGCTTAACAACGCCATCCTCCGCCAACACAACACCCACTTCGACAACACTACAAATAATAATAATAATAATAATAATAATAATAGTAATAATTTCCTTAATTTACAAACAACTAATTCAGACTCATCAAACTCAAACAGCCATTGGTTGTCTCCAAGGCCATTATTAGACAATTCTGAAACCGACAACAACACCCGCGAATCTATGTTTGTTGTGTCGGGTGACAACCCGAAATTAGTGGGTCAACATCAACACGAAATTGAAAGCGACGGAAATGGAAATAATAATGAAAGATTAGAGTGGGAATTCGCAAAGTGTAAAGCGGATATTTTGTCACATCCTATGTATGATCAATTATTGTCTGCACATGTTTCGTGTTTAAGAATTGCTACACCGGTTGATCAATTGCCTAGAATTGATGCTCAGTTGGGTCAGTCTCAACAAGTTATTGCTAAGTACTCTGTTTTTGGCAATCATAATAATCAGCCTCTTGATGATAAGGATCTTAATCAGTTTATGGTAATTACTTAACCTTTCTAATTACTTTATATATCTATATATGTATAGGAAAATAGAAGTAGTTGTGTGTCGGTCCATAGGTAGTGTTTAAGTTTTGGCATAGGGTCTAAAACAAATAGTAGGGGTTATAATTGTGGTTTGAAAAATAGTTCACAGTTGCTAAAGTTGTTGCACGACTCCAGAAAGTAGTAGATGGCCGGCCGACATAATTTTGAGGCCATGTACAATTTTGGTCCTTGTGCTACAGAAATTGATACGTCAAAAAATCACAAGTTTTCTATCTTGGATGCATCTACATCAAGTTTATGAATCTTAATTTTTCTGGACAAATAATAGAAATATGCATCGATTCATCCATGTATTAGTGCTTATTTGAGATGAAAATACATCAATTTGATTAATTTGAGATACAAAAGCATCAATTTGAAATGTTCTCACCATTCTTATGTAAGTTTTCTAACTGGAATGCGAAAGAAAACTTAAAAAATTATTTACATTAGAATATTAGTTCAACAGGGGCTCCAAAATGTCAAAGATAGCCGGCCGGCACAAGTTTAGTATTTAGAAAAATTGTGCTAGAAGTGCGACTATTTCAAACATTATTGTATATTTATAATCATATCATATAAAGTATAAACCTAACAAATGATAATTATTGAATATAATATGTCTAATTTATGATTGGAGGCTCATTTATCTAACTTATGTTGTTGTATTTGGGATGGTTGAATCAGCTGCAGACAATTTTTAATATTACTTAAAAGTGACCTTGTACATATGTCAGCTATGTATATATGTCCTGCATTATTTGTTGAGTTATGCAGTTATGTTGCTTGAACTTTTGAAATATGTATATGAGTAAAAGAAATTAGTCCTTTGTTTATTATTTTAGGAATTCGTAGAATTATATTTCCAAATATATAATATTTTTTTCTCAATAGGTATCTTGTTAAGTAGGTGTCTTGGGGAAACATAAGAACGACCTGTCAAGATATTATATGTCAGTTTAGTGAAGGGATATATGTGAAATTCGGATACTTAATGTTGGTGTTTATGGTACGTGTTGATTATTGATGTGAATCGGAATATTTGTCGACAGCAATTGTGTTTTTAGTAGTTTTATAGTATTTTCAGAATCTGTTTGCATTGTGGTCTATTTATTTGTTGGGGATGTTCCAATAAACTGTAAAGTTTTTGGAAGTGTCACTAATACAAAATTTGAACTTTAGGAATATTATTAAACTATTTTATGAAAGGATCTTTCGTACATCCAAACCGTAGCCTTTTATTTTATTTGAGAGCTAGATTTCTTTTGACACATACTATCAATATTGTGATAGTGGAATAAGCAACATACTTATTTTAACCTTCTTGATTTGTTCCATCCAGTTTTATATTCATTTTAATGCGTTTTTACATGTTAGTATCTTTGAATGACGTGTTGAATTTTGTATGATGCTAATATCAGAATATCAGATTGGCTGATTTAGAGTAAAATTTTCGAACCAACATTTAGCTTTGATTACATGCCCCCTATATTATCCATTTTGAATGTGTCTTAATATCAGCTTTATTAGAGATAGTGTGATCATCCACTTAATCATTACAGAACACTTTACAAGTTTCTTCTTGATATTTTTCATCACCGACGCTAATGATTAGTACTGAAAGAGTAAAATTGGTGGGGATAAAAGGGTTCTGTTGCTTTAAGGATTGATATTAAGTTTGCTGTGAATATTTATCTTTATTTAGTGGGAAATAAGTGGCCCATGGGGCAATGGGGATTAATCGTGAACTTTAATCAGGGTACTCTATGTGATATGCATATTTTTTACTCAGTACTTTTCATTGATGTGATACAATTATTCGAAAGTAGTCATAATTAATTTTGGAGTCCCCTTCTAAGCTTTGTCCACTCGGAATTCTTTTTTTTTTTTTCTTTTTTTTTTTTATGTTTAAAACTTCATTTTTTTCCTCTGTCCGGTAGGATTTTAACTCTTCAAATTTTTTTTTTCTTGTGCAGGCACACTATGTTGTACTGCTTTCTTCATTTAAAGAACAATTGCAGCAACATGTCCGTGTCCATGCAATGGAAGCGGTCATGGCTTGTTGGGAGCTTGAACAATCTTTACAAAGCTTAACAGGTTTGCAGAGCATCATTTGTGTATTGATTGTATGAATGAAAAACATCGCATTTTGGATATATAGAATTAGCATAAGTACATGTAACTGAACATGCGTTATCATTCAGGTGTAGCACCTGGGGAAGGTACAGGTGCAACAATGTCTGATGACGATGAAGAACAAGTAGACAGTGATGCTAACATGTTTGATGGAGGCCTAGATGTTTCGGACAGCATGGGATTTGGTCTTCCTACTGAAAGTGAACGTTCTTTAATGGAACGTGTCAGGCAAGAATTAAAGCATGAGTTGAAGCAGGTAAAAGACTGGACTGATACAACTGCTTTGTTTTTTGTGTACCGTTTTTTATTTAATTTAAGTAGATCCAATTTAACTCTTCTTGTCCTTAGGGCTACAAGGAGAAAATTGTTGACATTAGAGAGGAAATCCTACGTAAAAGAAGAGCTGGAAAACTGCCTGGAGATACCACCTCCCTACTAAAAGCCTGGTGGCAGTCTCATTCTAAGTGGCCTTACCCCACCGTAAGCATTATACGCTCTTCTTAATTGTGTCAACACTTGCTTATGGTTACTTGCTTTGATTGTGCAAAAGTCAGACATGTACTTCGTTGGGAATCCAATTACACACATACAACATAACTTCTAGAGTGAAGACATTATTTTTTATAACTTGGACAGAACATGTATTTCATTTGCATTGATCCGGTTGTATCATCACATGAATTTTGATGATCTTTGTACTTTGAAAAAAGACCACTCATTTCACTAAGAAAAGCAAACTTATCTGTATCAAGCCCATTGGCCGTTAGCAGTTTAGAACATGATTCATGCTCAATAAAGTGTGTCACGTAAGTTGGACATTAGAAGATGTATAGATATTGGCTTATATATTTGAAATTCCTTGAGCTTTTCTTACCATGACATTTTCGTATTTTCATCAAAGACTGTTGGGAAGCTTCATAACATATTTTGTTTAACAAATGGTTGTTCAGGAGGAAGACAAAGCAAGATTGGTACAAGAAACGGGATTACAGCTGAAGCAGATTAACAACTGGTTCATCAACCAAAGAAAAAGGAACTGGCACAGTAATCCTTCATCCTCGACAACTGTCAAGAGTAAACGCAAGAGGTGAACCACTAGCTGACCTTCTCAACCATTAACAATCTCTCTTTCAACAGTTCTTCAATCTAACAAAACTAGTTTTTGTGGTGAAAAGTAATGCCAGGTGAAACAAAGGAGAATGTGATGTTTGAAACTATTCACATCACTTACAACTTCAGTAAAAATTTCGTCAATACAATTAGAAGAAATTAAGTAAGTGAAGTGAATCCTTTTTCTCTGACTTGGTACAGAAGTGAATGATGCCTGTCTTCATCAGCGATTCGAAATATAAGTTCAGACCCAAGTGACAGTTATTTTTGAAGGTATGCCCATACTTGGACAGTGCATCACTTCTTTTCTGTTTTAAAGTATAGTAATATAAAAGGTTCATCGAGTAGACATATAATATGTAATACAAAAATTTTCCATCATCTTAATTTTGAGTTGGATTTTCTTTTGGGGAAGGGGTGATTAGAATTATCACAGGTTTTGTATGTATATAACCACATAGTCTAAGTTGGTGATACCATTAGGATGGCCAACATGTTTATATAGTGTGTTTGTGTGTGGGGTATATTTATCATGTACTATTCATGGTGTCTACAAGGAACACCATTTTCTATTTCCTATTGTAATAAATATTAGAAGACATGGTCAAAATACAGATATTATGGGCTATTATTACGTATACATTTGTTGAGAAAATCTAGAATATGATCTTCATATAAGTTGTTTGATGTGATGTTTGATGTGCCTCCTTAAACAACATTATCATCTTTGTGTTGACTTATAGTCGGTAATTAACTTGTTACAAGTTCACTTCCTGATGCCTAATTTTCAAGCATTGTTTTCCTTCTATGTTTCACCTAGTATAAGCTCACTTTCTGCATCCGTTTTTGAAGTTGAAAAGTAATTCCTCGATCAGTTTCCAAATTTCTTATTTGGAAGTTGAATTCTTAGAAATCATTACCACTGTCGATGTTTTCTTTTGTGTACCTTTGGCAATTTGTAGCTATAGTTTCTTAGCACAATAGTGTGCTGGCTTTCAACGTTGTTGCTATTAGTTTGTTTATTCTTTTAAAGTCCTAATCAAGCTTAGTCAATAAAGGTGACTTAAATTATGCAAGATGGGCTACTGAGCAAGACTCACAATTTGATAGGGACCCAAAAAATAATACAATTAATTATTATTATTTTGCATGCACAAGACTTTTAATTTGATAGCGAAAAATCTTTTGGAATACCGAAACTGAACAGATACTGTTACGAATTCCCGTAATGAATTAATTCGGTTTCTAGTTTCGATTCTTAGAATCCGTTAAAATCAGTTTTTTTTTTTGGTACCCGTAATACTAATTTGAATACCGAATAAGTTTTATGATACATTTTCCACCACCTGATAAAATGAAACCATATAGAACCATCGATGAAACACTAAATGGTCATGTTATCTTTTTCATGAATCTTTAGTGTGTATGATATGCAACTCCGTCATTAACAAGTTACCATATGCAAGGAAATGTCAAACTTGCTGAGAACGTAATGCAACAGTGGTCCACTTCAACCCTTTAATTATCATTCTATCAGAGAACGTATACCACCATGACTACAACATAACTTTCTTTGATTATCATCATTATTAATCATCATTTTTCAATATAAATTGCGTTTGTTTTTAATAAAGTTGTTTCATCAAATTCTATAACAATATAAGTTAGCCGTGAGTTAGTAGTTAGTTAATAGTTAGCCGTGAGTGTGTTTACATGTAATTTGATCGGTTTTTCTATTTATTATTTGGGTATTTATATCTGTTAGCCTTGCCCAACAGTGCTAGAGTTACTCTATTTATTATATTAATTTGTAAGATTTTTATTAAAAAAAATTTTCAAATAATTAACCGGTTAATGTTTGTAAGCCCCGGCCAACGGCACGACTAACTTTTTTATTAGGATTATTACGCTATACAGAAAAAGAAGAACGAAAGCCACACATATATTGGGCTAAAGATTTAAAGAAATGGGCCAAAACTCCAAAATAAACTATAAAAAAATTCATTTTTCAACCTCATTTAAACAAAGTCGACGAGGGCGATACCCTCGCATCACAATAGATAAACTATACGAAAAAGATATCCGTATAATACGGCGACAGTGATGAGTGATAACGATAAGGTATTATGGGTATATTAAGTAGAGATATTTAAATTTAAATTAGTTAATAAAAAAGAATGGTAAAGTTAAAATATGAGAAAATGGTGAATTGGTGATTTACTTTATGCAAGAGTATACATTAGAATATTCCGTGTGGCATGTCGAGTAACTTTTTCCTTGAAAATATATTGATATCTATATCTATCTTACATTATAAAATATATTTATATCTTTAATTTTCTTCAACTAAGTTTACGATAACCACAAAATGCTCCTCTTTTTCTATTAACTATTTTAAAAAGTTTCACTTAAAATACCTATAATATCTTGAAATACTTATAATTAATTGACTTAATTTACAACTTTTCTTTTAGAGAAAATTACATTTTTGGTCCCTCAAGTTGGCAGGATTTTCAGTTATTGCCCTTAAGTGAATTAATTACAAAAAAACCCTTGAAGTTGGTCAAAATTTTCACTTTTCACTCTGTAACTAACGGCCGTCTATTAGCTCCGTTAAGTGAGGGGCATATTCGCCAATTCAACATGATCCCTTCTTCTTATTCTTCCAAACTCAAACACAAACCCAAATTTTGAAAATTACGACGGTCGGAAAATGAAATGTTAACTGAAAAAACACACAACGAGCACACACACACATCTGAGATCGAAAACAAGGGTTTTTGGATTCAGAATTGCTTGGATCGTGATCGGTTTAGGCTAGATTTGGTTGGATTCGAAGTGCAATTGCTTTGTTTTGTATTTCTTTTCGATTCAAACAAGTTTTTCCGGCGAGTCGAGTTTTTCAGGCGAAGTCTAGATCGGATTTATTTTGGCTAGGGTCGTTCGCGATTGATTCCTGAGTCAATTGCAACATGTTTCGTGTTCTGATTCAAAGCTAACAAGAGATAAATCGAGATTTTAATTTTCCGATCGTGATTTACAAATTTCTGTCGTCGTGATTTCAGTTAACATTTCGTTTTCAGCAAAACTGGCGAATCTGGTTTGTGTTTGAGTGTGAGAATACGGGATCATGGTAAAATAACGAATATGTCATTCACTTAACGAACTTAATAGACGGTTGTTAGTTACAGAGTTAAAAGTGAAAAATTTGATCAACTTCAGGGTTTTTTCTGTAATTAATTCACTTAAGGGTAATAACTGAAAATCCTGCCAACTTAAGGGACCAAAATTGTAATTTTCTTTTTCCTTTATCTCATACATAACTACACTACTTATTTTACATCAATTACCTTTACATTAATAACCACATCACCGCTACCAACGCCCCCACCACTAAAGCGCCAAGTTGCGCTGGAATATGAATAGTACCATTAAAATAAATGAGTATTAATAATAAACGTAGCTCCTGAAATTATATTTAGCCTGTTAATTAAGACATGCATTATTAAGACATGTATTAACGTTTTATACTGTGAATATAATTCACCTACTAAAATATGAAAACATCTTCATGTCTAAACAGATTAATTATAACCTTAATTTGAAGCTTAATTTTGTCATTTCCTTTCTTGTTTTTCATATATCGATGGATATACATATCTACCCTTGGACAAAACACCTTTAGTTAGCTAGGAATTTTAATATGCTTTTCTACTATTAGACAAAAACCTTTTAGTTAGCTTCACATTAGGTATCTCAACGGTCAACATGTAGGTGCGTATGTACAATTGGGGTTCAAATGTTCAATGAAGACAAAATTTTTGGCGTTCATTATTAGTTTTCTACGTAGTATCCTTCTTTTATTGATTATCTCTAGGAAATGATAAACACTTGGTTAAGTTGTTTTGGTAGACATAAATATGCATGTATATTTGTTAGGCTAAAAAAATGACCTTCTAATTTACATTTTTTCTCCTTTCTAACGTAATTTAGTCACATACCTACATTAGTCACTTGTCGACCAAAAACTCAACGATTGTGCTAAATCCACGTTATTTATTTAACTAAGGACCCCATCACCACACCATGGCAACCCTCAATTCTAGTATTCATGAGCTAGCTTTGGAAAAACATAAATGATTCTTTTAATCATGTTAAAAAAATCTTAACCCTTATTATTGAAATAATAGTCTTATCATACAAGTTGAGGGACTAATTGTGTGTGTTTAGAACTTGTTGTGCAGGTAAGGATACAATTGAAAGGAGGAGGACTAAAGCTGGAAGAAAAAAGACTGGAGGGACTAGAGTGTTACAAGATTAAAGTGTATGAGTATAAATATACTCATACGTCTCATTTTGTAAATATAACCAAAAATATTCATACGCAGCTTTGTTCTATATATTCTCTCTATATATTCAATTTAAATATATATATATATATATTTGATCGATCAATTGTAATAATAATATGTATTGTTTCTGTAATAGAACTATTATCATTTAGATAATAGAATCACAACAGATTAGCTGTGGTGATTTTTTTTTAGTAATTTTGATTGAGATCAAAAGGTTATTTGTGTTGATTATTGAATTGAGATTATAAACTATTTGTTTGAGATCTTTTATCAAGGTATCAAAGCCAAGTTACGAATATCGTAATCATATTTAAATCAATTAAAATTTCTCAAATAATAAATCTAGGGTTCTTCGATCGATTTTGGGGGTTTCTTTTAGAACTGTTTTAAGAAACGGCGTATGATTATCTAATCATCGTTGGTTCATTCTGATTCGATTATTATCTAAAAACCCTAATTTTTTTGAGAAAAATTAGTGGTTAGGGTTTCTGGTTGTTGAAGATTTAATCTGGTTTATTTGAGAATAAACCTAATTTTCTGGTTATTTCTGCTGCAGAAACTTGTTATTTGTTCTGATCCTGCTATTATTAGTGACTAAGTGAATCACTAATTTAGTAGGGTTCCATATTCAGCTTCATCCGATAGCACTGTTTGTCTCCTTTTCTCTTTTTATTTCCTGTTGATTATATATATATAATAAAATAAAATTTTGTTTTTTCTCTTATTCTCACTCAAAACAATTTTGTTAAACTTGACCTACCTCCGTGAGAGGCAAGGAATTCTGTCCGTGACATTATTGCGAGATAAGATCTATTTTCAATATATATATATATATATATTAGTATTTGATTTGGTTGTTTTAGATTAATTCTTGGTTGCTTATTGGTTATTTAGAGTTAATCGTTTGTTTGTTTATTGAGATTGACTGCTATTTGTGTTCTTGTTTGGATTAATTGAGATTAATCTGTTAAAGATGGATGATGATAATCTTAGAGGTTATGGTTCTGGTTATGAGTCTGATAATTCTACTTTAAGTGACAATGTGACTAGAATAAGTAAACTTGATGTAAGTCATCCATTACATTTGCATCCTAATGATTCTGTTTCTCTGACTGTTGTGTCAATTAAACTTAAAGGTACTGAAAATTATTCTGTGTGGTCTTGTGCTATGTTACTTGCTCTTGAAGGAAAGAATAAAACTGGATTTATAGATGGTACATGTAGGAGATCAAATACTGATGAAGTTTTAGGCAAACAATGGGATAGAGTTAATGCTGTTGTATTAGGATGGATCTTAAACTCAATTTCTGAAGAACTGTTTCTTGGTTAGATTTTTTCTAAAAGAGCTTCTCATGTTTGGACTGAACTTAAGGAAACTTATGACAAAGTAGATGGGTCTGTAACTTTTAACTTGCATCATAGGATTAATTCTTTATCTCAAAATGGTTCTACACTTGCAGAATACTATCATAAACTTAATGCTTTGTGGAAATAGTTTGATGCTTTAGTTAAGTTACCTAAATGTACTTGTCATGCTGCTGAAAATTTTAAGAAACATAATCAGTTAATAAAATATATGCAGTTTCTAATGGGCTTAGATGATTCATATATGCAAATTAGAAGTAACATTTTAACTAAAGAACCATTACTTGATGTAAGAAGTGCTTATGCTATAATATCTAGTGAAGAGTCACATAGAGTTCTTGCTTCTGGTAGTTCTGTTAGTGGTTCTAGTAAAGCTCAAAATTCTGTGTTTGCTTCTAATGTGCCTTCTAAGTCTAATTTTCAAAGATTTCAATCTAGGACTGCATCTAATTTTAGACAATTTGATAAAAGAGGTAGTAATTCTAATTTTGGTTCTGCTGTGATTTGTGAGAATTGTGGATTTAATGGTCATACAATTGAGAAATGCTTTAAGACTATTGGTTACCCACCTGACTTTGGTAAAAAGAAATTTGGACAAGGATTTAAAGGAAAGAATGTGTCAAGTAATAATACTATTGAAAAAAGTGATAATAAGGCTTCTTCTATGCCCTCTAGTTCTTCTACTGGTTTTACTGATGAACAGATGGCTACTCTAGTTTCTCTTATTAGAGGCAATTCTGAAAATGGAAAGAGTGTGCATGCTAATATGTCAGGTATTGTTGTTAACAACAGTAAAATTTTTAATGAAAACTTTGATAGGTTCTTCTGTGCTAATAATCTGATGCATAAAAAGAGAACTACTAATGGTAAAATTGTTGATTCTGGTGCTAATTCCCACATGACATATTCTGAAAATTATTTGACTAATGTGGTTGATATTTCACATTTAAAGATTAAGGTATCACATCCTAATGGAACAGAAACATATATAACTAAGATTGGTAATATGCAGTTAACTGAATATCTTGTTTTATATGATGTGTTAGTAGTACCAGAATATTGTGTTAGTCTAATTTCTGTTCATAAGCTTGCTAGAGATAGCAAGTTAATTGTTGTTTTTGATGAATTACATTGTTATATTTTGACTTAGGTTTTGAGGGCAGGGAAAATTCTGGGGATTGGTAAACAATCTAGTGGTTTATATTACTTTAATGAAGAACAAGGTAATGTTTTTGCTGGAATTGTTTCTCAATCAACTTGTTTTGTGTTAAAATATACTTGGCATTGCAGGCTTGGTCATCCTGCTGACCAAGTTCTAAATGTTTTAAAAGAAGATTTAAACTTAAACAATATTGAACAAAGTTCTGTTTGTGAAATTTGTATGAGAGCTAAACAAGTTAGAGAACCATTTCCTTTAAGTGATCATAAGTCTAAAAATGTGGGTGATCCTGTGCATTTAGATGTATGAGGACCTTACAAGGTTCCAAGTAGAGATGGTTTTAAATATTTTTTGACCATTGTTGATGACTTTAATAGGGCATTTTGGGTTTATCTTCTTAAAACTAAGTCTGAAGTTTGTGATTCTGTTATTTCTTTTCATAACTTGATTAAAACTCAATTTGACAAAGTTGTTAAAATATTTAGGAGTGACAATGGTACTGAGTTTGTCAATCACAAGTTTAATGAGTTTTGTGTAAAAGAAAGAATCTTACATCAGACTTCTATTCATTATACTCCACAGCAAAATGGAATTGCTGAGAGAAAACATAGGCATTTGTTGAATGTTGCTAGATCCCTTCTTTTCCAAGGGGGGATTCCTTTGAACATGTGGACTGAATGCATTCTAACTGCAACCTATTTGATTAACAGATTGCCTACTTCTGTGCTAAATGGAAAGTCTCCTTTTGATTTGGTGTTTAATAAGTCGCCTTCCCTCTATCACTTAAGAAATTTTGGTTGTCTTGCTTATGCCACTGTTTTAAATGTTAGTGATAAGTTTGCTAGTAGGTCTGAAAAGTGTGTTTTAGTTGGGTATTCAAATTTTAAGAAAGGATACAAGTTATATAGTTTGGATAGTAAACAAATTGTGTATTCAAGAGATGTTAAATTTTTTGAAGAAATTTTTCCTTTTAAACAAAAAGATTTTGAGAAATCTGAGACATGTTCTATAAATGATTTAAATCATGAAAATTTCTTTGACTTAAGCAACTTTGATAATCTTAATGAAACACCCAATGATGAAGAGGGATGATGAAGAGGGAAGGAATGGTAATAGACCTAGTAGGCATGGTAACTCTTCTTCACATTCTGGCAGTCCATTGGGATCACATGAGGAAACTATTTTACCTAATGATCCCATTGTTTCTACTAATGATGATGAAGTTGTTGCAGCCACTGAAGAACAAAATAATGATTCTGAGGGTAGTACTAATGTTGATATTAGTACCAATAATGAAAATAGTTCTCAAATTAGTACTAACAATGAAAACAGTTCTCAAAATTTAAATCTTAGACAATCTGATAGAGTTAGACAGTTGCCAAGACATTTTAAAGATTTTGTTATGAATAGTAATGTTAAATATGGGTTAGAGAAGTATGTGTCTTATGCAAATTTGTTTAAAGAGAACTTGTGTTTTGTTACTGAATTAAATAAGAGTGTTGAACCTTCTACTTACTTTGAAGCATCTAAACATGCTTGTTGGAATGAAGTTATGAATAAAGAAATGGAGGCTTTGTATAGGAACAATACTTGGGATATTGTTGATTTACCTTTAAATAGAAAACCAATAGGATGCAAGTGGGTTTATAAGATAAAGTATAAATCAAATGGTAAGATAGAGAGGTACAAAGCTAGACTTGTTGCTAAAGGTTACAATCAAAAAGCTGGTGTGGATTATGAAGAAACTTTTTCACCAGTTGTCAAAATTGTAACTGTTAGGTGTTTGATTACTCTTGCTGTTCAAAATAATTGGCCATTATTTCAATTAGATATTAATATTGCTTTTTTATATGGTGATCTTAATGAGGATGTGTATATGGATCTTCCTCCTGGATATTTTGAGCATTCTGAAAAAAGGGTTTGTAAGTTAAATAAGTCTTTATATGGGCTTAAGCAAGCTCCAAGACAATGGAATGAAAAATTAACTAGTGCTTTACTTAAACATAGTTTTGTGCAAAGTTTAAGTGATTATTCTTTGTTTGTGGAAAATGAGAATAGTTTGTTTATTGCCATTCTTGTTTATGTGGATGATATTATTATCACTGGTAATGATTCAAAGGAAATTGAGAAATTTAAGCTATTTCTCAAAACCAAGTTTATGATTAAGGACTTGGGAAAATTAAAGTATTTTTTGGGAATTGAGATTCTTAATACTTCTGATGGTTTAATTCTTACTCAAAGAAAGTATTGCTTAGATTTGTTATGTGAATTTGGATTACTTGCTAGTAAACCAAGTCATTCTCCAATGCAACCTAATGTTGCATTGTCTACTATTTCTTCTAAAAGAGATCCTAAACTTGTTAATGTCACTGAGTATCAAAAACTAGTTGGGAAGTTAATTTACTTGACAACTACTAGGCCTGATATTTCATATACAGTTCATTGCCTTAGCCAATTCATGCATGCACCTTTGAAGTCACATTTGGATACTGCTCTTAGACTCTTAAGGTATCTTAAGAGTTTACCAGGTAAAGCTGTTTCAGATTTCTAAGCATAGTACTATAAAAGTTGAAGCTTTTGTAGATGCTGACTGGGCTAGGTGTGTGGTTTCCAGAAAATGTGTTTTTGGTTACTGCTTGTTTTTTTGTGGATCTTTGGTTTCCTGGAAAAACAAGAAACAGAATACAATATCAAAATCTTCAGCAGAAGCAGAGTATAGAGCTCTTGCCTCTGTCACTTCTGAAGTTATCTGGATTTTAAAAATTTTGAAAGACTTGAATTGTAATGTTTTAAGTCCTATAGATGTATTCTGTGATAGTAGTGTAGCAATTAAGATTGCTCATAATCCAGTGTTTCATGAGAGAACAAAGCACCTTGTGATTTACATTTTGTAAGAGAAAAGATTTTGAAAGGGGTGATCTGTACAAAGAAAATAGAGTCTGCAAATCAAATTGCAGATTTCTTTACAAAAGCATTGGATATAAAACAACACAATATTTTGTGTTAAAAAATGAATCTGCTTGATGTTTTTCATGATAAGACTAAAGGGAGGTGTTGAAATAATAGTCTTATCATACAAGTTGAGGGACTAATTGTGTGTGTTTAGAACTTGTTGTGCAGGTAAGGATACAACGGAAAGGAGGAGGACTAAAGCTGGAAGAAAGAAGACTGGAGGGACTAGAGTGTTACAAGATGAAAGTGTATGAGTATAAATATACTCATACGTCTCATTTTGTAAATATAACCAAAAATATTCATACGCAACTTTGTTCTATATATTCTCTCTATATATTCATTATATATATATATATTCGATCGATCAATTGTAATAATAATAGGTATTGTTTCTGTAATAGAACTATTATCATTTAGATAATAGAATCACAACAGATTAGCTGTGGTGATTTTTTTTTCAGTAATTCTGATTGAGATCAAAAGGTTATTTGTGTTGATTATTGAATTGAGATTCAATAAACTATTTGTTTGAGATCTTTTATCACTGATGTATACTATCTTATAAATTATTTGGCTCCTCCTATCTTCCTTTTAAAGAACTTGATTTAAGAGTTCGGTTAACTATTAAACATGGAATGAGACAATTTAATACTTTTAAGTTCAATAGAAATAATAAATATAAAAGTAGAGACTAAATAAACGAATAAAGAAATGAGTGTAATTAGGGGTAGTTTTGAAGTTTAAACAAAAACCAAGGTCATATCTTCATACAAGGAGCTATAAAAAGACCATGTTGTATAAGTCTTCCATCACTACTTATCATACAGTGATACAACTAAAAACCGTTCCAGCCTTACCTAGCGCCATATCATTTTACTTCATTAATTTTGATCATTGTGAAAATGTCTTTAATCACACCCGAAATTAGAGCAAGTGCTGAAATCTGTACTGGGCATGATATATGTAAAGAAAGGCTCAGAACAATATTGAAAGAACATTATCTCCCTGATGGCCTATTGCCCGTTGTGGACGCAGAGGAACTAGGCTATGTCAAAGAAACGGGGTTCATGTGGGTCAAACAAAAGAACGATATTGTTCACAAATACGAGAAGGCTGGAAAGCAAGTGTCATATGCTTCTGAGCTCACTTTGAACATTGAGAAGTGCAAGATCACAAAGTTGACAGGTGCCAGGTCCAAAGAAATGTTTTTATGGATCACAATTGAACAGATTCATGTTGAAGATCCATCAAGCGACAAAATCACCATGACAACGCCCAGGGGTATATATCGGACCATGGAAAAGGCAGCGTTTGAGTGGGACTGGTGAAGATGGCGAATTATCAACGTCAGATCGATCAATTTGTGTAATTCAATAATAATAAAAAGTGTGTATGTAACATACATCTTTTTAATTAAAAGTTCTTTTCCTTTCTTTAGCGTTGGCTCAGGATGACAGAGCAATTTTTGGCTCATTATAATGGTCTATCCGGGCAACATACCATGTCTATGTTTATTTTTGTGTAATCATCTTAATTTCAAGTGCTTAATATGGCTTTATGAACTATATATTCTGATCAATGTTATCTTGTATCGTTTCATTTGAATGACTTCACACTTTTACCTAAGTTAATACATGGTTGTTTTTCTCTGTGAATACAATTATACATGTTAATGGGATTAGTGGCTTATCGATAAGGTTTTTTACTTTAGGCTATTCCACTAGAGTTTAAATCTCACTTGTTATTTATGTAAAGGTAGATTATTAGAGATTTATAGAATAAAAAAAAAAGAGGTTCACCGGGTAAACCTTTAAAAAAGAATTATACATATGGGTAACCCTTCGGTAAGAACACTTTTAAAATAAGAACGATAAGAACACTTAAAAACATCATTTTGATGCACTAAAAGTCTATAAAACTAACATATTGCATAACTAATTATCATTATTTAAGTGTTTAACAACACATTGATTCGTTAAAATCGAAAAAATCACATTTTTTGTTTTGTGCATGCATTTTGGATGCATACTCATCAAAATGATACATCCAATAAAAAAAGGTGAATTTTTTTATTTTGACTGATCAATGTGTTGTTAAACACCTAAATAATGATAATTAGCTATGCACTATGTCAGTTTTATGAACTTTTAATGCATCAAAATATAGTTTTTAAGTGTTTTTAATGTGTTTTATTCTAATACTGTTCTTATTTGATTGTCCTTTATGATAGTATATATATACATGATTATTATGGGATACAGAACACGATCAACCCATAACTTCCTCATAGTACGGATTACTTATATAACGCTGGGTCAAAAGCTTTTTAGTTAGTATAAGTTAAAGTTATGTTATGATTAAACAAGATTAAATAAATTTTCTTATATTTGAGTCGCAAATTCCAGACAAGGTTACTGACAACATGAACCGATCGTATCATGACCTAACACGTACATGCCCTTCAATTCCCCACGACCTGCCATTGTCTATATACCAAAATCTGTTAGTTAAACTCCCCGATCAATTGTAATTAAAGGTTTAATCCTTTGCGATAACTCTTTTTATTTTAACAATCTCATATGTTACAAAGGTTTCGCAAGAAACTCTTTGCTGATGTAGGATTACTGAAATTCAAAATATAATTCATATAGATAAATCTACTTGTCTTAATATCAATAAAATTAAACTCACCTAATAAAATTCAATAAAACTTGAAAAAAGATGATGTGTTGCATATCCACGGGTTAATAGTCCAATAGCAAGAAAGTCCCTTTTTGAGAGTTTCGATTTGAGCAGACTCAGGCTCGAGTCTAAAAGGGCAAGATTTTCCTTGGGTATTAGGTGAGGGGTTATGTAGCGTGGACCCGGTTAAGACAACATAGTCTAGATTATCTCTTGTGATATTCGATCTACACCTGTCAAACAAAAGAGATGATGTTTTACATGTATATACACTGCCAGCAAATGATTTTTTGTGATATACGGTTGAAAAAGTTGTCAATTGTCTTATATATATAACGTATATAAGCCAATTTGGCAACACGAATAATTTTATTGATGTCCATCTTTCTATTAGAATCTTCGCTCATTATCCTAAAAGATTTAAAGTTATATTAACGAAAAATACATTTAAAAACTAAAAAAATCAAGCAATAACGTATAGAATTGGACGGATAAAATATTGACGAAATATCTATATTCCTTATAACAGCGATGCGCGTTTGCTGAAGTAGGTTGGATTTTTTATGCATATATTGTAGCGTGATTGCGATTTGGGCTAATCTGGTGATTAGGCTATGATTTTGGGCCTTTTGGCCTTTCCATTTGGTGACGGGAATTTATTAAAGCAAGATTTTTCGTGACCATTTTTCATTGTAACTAGTAAAATTACCCGCGCTTCGTTGCGGATGTTTAAATTTTGTTAACAGCCTATCGTAAACATAATTTTAAGAAAAAAAACAAATTATTAAACATTTGATCTGAATATACTTTATCAAATATAAATAATCAATAACAACTTTTTTGCTATTATTATGTTGGAAAATGTAATAAAATCTTTGCGTGCATTAGTTTTTGACTAAAGGATAATGGCAGAAAATAGAAATTAGCTTTACTCGATTTCACGAAATTAGCAATATCTTTTAAAAGTTTTAGTTTTTAGTAAGTACCTTTCATTTATTAGCAGAAAAAGTAACATTTGACTTGTTAACCCGCTGACGTGTCAGTTTTTACGATATTAGCAACATACTTTCATTTATAATAATATTTTATATGAAATTGTATTATTATTATACTTTAAATCTTCATCATCATCATCATCATCGTAAATCTCTTTCATTTATATTCAAACAAAATAACCCACCTTGTTATCCTTATGTAGATCAATGGATGTATCCATTACAATCTAAAATAAATACTCGTATAACAATACACAACACCAAGAAATTAATGTGTACAAGTAAAACCACAAACATCATATATGTTTCTGCTATTGAAAAAACAAATAAACAAACATGGATATGTATTGTTTATAAAGGTACAGTAATACTTTTTGGGTGAAGGGATTGCTTTTTCAGGGAGCCAAGACTCATTGATTCCGATTGTATGGATGAGATCCTCCCCCATATCAAAAGATATAAATTCGGGTAATTCAACGCCACCAACACCCAATTCCAGATTTCCGGCCATCAATTTTGGCCGTCACGCAATCACGCACAGGTATCCATATAATATATATCACCCGATCAAAACCGATGTTCAGATTTGTTAATAATTTCGGCCGTTAAGTTCGGTCATCCATCATTGTTCAACCGCCACCGCCACCACCTTCAGTGGTCACTTTCATGGGCTCTTCTTCTTCTTCATTATAGTACAACATCTAAACAACTTCATCAAAATGATAACTGTGAAGTCCCTCACTCGATGGTTTAACCCAAAAGTGTAGAATACAACAAGTCAAGTAATCACTAGATAAGACTAGTATGAAACGTCAAGTAAGCACTAGATTGGACTAGTATTACGATAAATATAAATGCAAGAATATATATAACGTAATACGTACTTAAGCAATATAAAGATAAGCAAGTAAGTAAATGGTGAGACACTATGTAATTTTCAAGTGTATTTTATTTATTGATGTTAAATAAAATACAAGGTTGTTGCGGAACAAGATATTACAAAGTAAGTATCTAAACAACCTATGAATTACAAGTGATCTAAATTTGCTAAATAAACTCCTTGATCGAAATACTTAAAGTTGTGAAGTATAACTGTTTAGATCGAGAGTATTTGAGCAAAGACACCAAATTGCAAAAGTATGTGATTTGGACGAGGAAGTGACTTGGTATTTATAGGCAAAAAGAATAAATATAATATTCTTTTTGCCGTACAAATATGGTTACATACATTTAAGGAAATTACTTTAATTCCTTAAATGCATTGATTAAAGTACAAGAATAAAGTCACATGATAGTGACTTGTCTTCTAATTAACCAACCACTTTTACATGCGTGTAAGGCTTTTAACAAAGGACAAAAGGATTGTCTGGGTAAAGGCATGTAAAGGCATAAACTCAATTCCTCGTAATCAGTGTTCAGACTTGTAAGGTCTAGAATACTAATAAGGACTCCAGTCAGGAGATCTGGTAAGTCTTCCAGTGAGCTCCGTTATTTGTCAGACTTCTTTCTTCAGACTTCAGTCTTCGACTTCAGTGAGAATGTTCTTCAGTGGAAAGATCTTGACTGGAGTGAAGTCCAGTGAACAAATCTGGTGGAATCCAGATTCCTGTACAAGTAAGTTGTTAACTGGTTTTCACATAATTTCTGAACAAATCTTCAGAGGGCTCCAGTAGTCACGTCTGGAGCGAGTCCAGTAAATCTGGACCTAACAAATTCCCCCTATTTGTTTAGAAATTATGCAAGGATTTTCAAGCTTTTATCTATACAAGTTTGTGCTTGAAAAAATCCTTGAAAATTTTGACTAAGTCTAATTTGAATTACTAGAGAGCCACTTTATAGATCATCAGTGTTCCCAGATTATACATTTTAATTTCTAGACTTAATCTGGATAAGTACTTGTGAAAAATAGGAATTGCAACTTATATTTACAGACATCAACTAGAGGAAAGTTACAATTTTATCAACAAAAAAAAAATACAAGTACAATATCAGATTCAGGCCGTTTTCTTTTCAGCATGCCAGATGGCTCTTCAGTGGCCTTCCTCTTTACACCTAGAGATGATGAAGTAGTGAGAGAAGTCCTTAAGCCCAGCTCCATCTCCATCAGTTCCTTCCTCATCCATTCCTTGTCAATCTTCTTCATAAAATACTTAACATCCTGGGAAACATCTTTACCCCTGAATGAAAGGACAATCTCTCTTAGTTCTGACCATCCGAAAGCCCTGATTGACGTGTCTTTTCTTTCATCAGTAAAGTTCCCTTCTCTGAAGAGTTTGACATGGAACTTTGAGAAGTTGTCATGGTTTTCTGCCAGATGGATCTCAGCACCCAGTATAGATCGGACATCAGCTCTAAATTGTGACAAATGTTCATACTTTTCTTTAGTCTGAGCCCTTTTTACCATCTCATCCACTTCCCTGGACACTTTTCTCTGTTCAGCAGCTTGTTGAAATTTTTCCTTATTGATTCTTTCAGTAGTGTTCAAGGGAATGAAGGTGTTAAGATCTGCATCTCTGGCAGCTTTGGTTTTTCTGGCTGGTGCCTTGGGCAAACCCTTGACCTTCTTCCTATATTCATGCTCCAGAGCAATAGCATTACTCGGTACTTGTTGCTGGAGATTTTTTAATTCTTCTCTTCTCTGGGCAATATGATCCAGTATGCTCACACCATAGATTTCAGAATCATATACTTGTTCATCCTGAGCATACATGGATCGAATATAGACATCATCCAAGGCATCCAGACATTTCTGCAGCCTGGGATCATCCTTCATCTTTTTGTATACTTCAATTTGTACGCCCAACCTGCCAGCGTTGTAAGAATCCAGAGTCCCATCTGGCCATATCTAACTGGTGAGCAATCAAGTCATCTTTTAGATTCTTCTTGAAAATTTCAATCAAGATGCACTCTTGCTCCAGTCTCTTTGCCTTGGCCTCATCAGCAGAAACATATTCCTCTTCTGCTTCATCTGTTGGTTCACCAGACACCACTTTCTTTCTCTTGATATTTTTCATTGTGGTTGGGATGTCTGGGAACTCTTCAAACACTGGCTCACTGGCATCAATACCAGCAGCCTCTTCTTCAATCTGTCCACTGGCTTCAGTACCAGTTACATCCTTTCCAATCACCTTCTTCAAGACTTCGATCTTCTTTTGAAGATCACCAACTTTTTCTGTACCAGAACCAGAACCTTCCCCCTTGGAAGCATCTCCAGATTGAAGATTATTCCACACCTGGTCCAGCTTATGTCTGTCAGCAGAATAAAAGGTTCGACCAGACACTGGAGCAATGTTGTTCACAGTTTTCCTCAATTGCATCACTTCTTTTTTAATAATTTCAAGATCCTGAGGAAAGTGGCGAGGCAACTGGGTGTCAATCATCTTCATTACTTCAGGCAACAACCCATCACGAAGATTTCTAAGGAGAGTTTCAGACACTTCCTCAGTGATTTCCTTCAACATATCTCCCCTGAATTTTCGAACAACTTCATCACTGAGGGTGCTGACAACTGAGTTTTTCTCCACGGTTGGCCTACTCTCCAGAGAGCTTATTCTGGTGGTCAAATTCTGAACTTCACCAGTCAGACTTACCAGAGGTTGAGCAACTTCAGCTTTAATGGCAGTCTGAACAGTTCTCACCATATCCTCCTTGATTCCCTGGACTGCAACTTGTATCGA
The DNA here is from genome assembly GCF_010389155.1 of Erigeron canadensis. Lineage (NCBI taxonomy): Eukaryota > Viridiplantae > Streptophyta > Magnoliopsida > Asterales > Asteraceae > Erigeron > Erigeron canadensis. The sequence continues at coordinate 14,041,229 of NC_057763.1, forward strand.
TTCAGAATTTCTATTTGTTGCCATGACAAGTTCATCCTGCTCCTCAAAGACTATCTTCTCATTCCCAGCAAATATGTTCATTTCTAACTTAAGATTATTGGAAATTAGAGATTTGAAGTAAGAAATAACCTGAGAAGAAGCCTGAAGTGATCTCTCCAGGTCCGCCACTTTATCAAAAAAAAAACCTTGGACCTCGGTTGAAGAAGAAGAGGAGAGACCACTGGAAGGATTGGTGATTCTGGTGATGGATGATACTGGCAACACCCTTGTGATATTTTCAGTTGGTTGGGTGACTGCCAGTGGTTTAGAAGTTTGAGATGGTTGAATTTCCGGTGTAGTTGGTGATTCAAAAGTTGTAGGAGTTTTTGTTTGATCTGGAAAAAGGTGTCGGTGTATTTTCTGGGGGTGGAGGAGGCATATCAGAAAGAATTGACTGGGAGACAGAATGGATGGTGCGATCAATTTCTTCTTCTCCCAAAAAACTCATATTTGTATCAAAATCATTGTCTTCAGACAGTGGAGAGTCAACCATATCCTAATCTGGGCCGGTTCCACCTGCCTGGTCCTCTACATGAACATTCTCCACCCCTACATTCAAATCAATCTGAGCCCCTTGCTCCAGATTGTCTCCTTCAATCTACCCAACTTGTTCCCCCTCAACCTCTTCAACTATTAAGGACCCATCAACAGCCATCATGTCCCCACTTCCAGCAGTTGAGACTTGTATGATAAGAGGTGAGCCAGACCCTCTTACTTCTTCACCACTTCCTTCTACTGGTACTAAGGAAGTGGTTGCTGGGGCAATCTCCTGAACTAAATCTCCAGAATCCAGATGAGAGGATTCTGGAAGAGATGATACTAGAACTCTGTCTCTCCTAAGACGACGAGTTCTGCTCCTTGGCCTGGTGGGATTAGGTGGAATTTCAACAATATTCTCAGCATGTTGCTGAAGATCAGGGGCTCTCTGGGAAATAGGTTGCACCCTTTCAGCAGTAACAATTTCAGAAATTTCCTCATTATTTTGAGGCTCACCAGCAACCTCTCAATCAGGTGATGATGCAATTGCCTCTTCTTGAATTCTGAATTGATATAGCATCATCGATGGAATGTCGACCTCAGTAGGAGATGAGGTCAACTAGTTGAGGTCCCTCAGATATTCACATATTTAAAAATGAGTTGTATTTACAGAGTACTCATTTTTCAAGGCCCTTCTGAATATGATGGACAAAAATCGAATGAATGGAATGAAGGCTTTCCTGCTCTTGACCTTCAATCTGTCCACCAGATCATTAAAGAAAATCTGGGCAAAGTCCACCCTATACCCATGCCACAAGCAGTAGGCAATCTGGAGCTGTGTCTGGTTTATCAGATCTAAACCTCCAGAACTGCCACCCAAACACACAACAAGATGAGTGAAAAAATATCTCAATGAATCTGTCAGCCTGCTCATATATACAGTGCCCTTCCTGAGCAGCTGACCATTCTCGTCCACAATCTCCGTGTGCCCCATCAACCTGCACACTTCCCTGGTATTGAAGCCAGAGGGAATTTCAACGGGGATTTCATTCTCATCAAAATAATTCATCCTCAGAGCATCTCTGAGGAAATCAACAGTAATTGTGAAGCTTTTAGTGCCTTGTTTTAGTGTGTAGTGGATGGATTCATCACTTTCTACATACACTGCAGTATACCAGAACTCACAAAGATAATCGTGATACATTTTGCCCGGATTTAGGCTTAGGGCACCATAAAGTGGACTGTTTAGGAAGAAGGTATTCAACCTTCCAATTATGGATGTTGCAGAGTGATTGGTTGAGAGTTTGGCCATCCAGTTATTCCTGTTTATTCGGATGGCATCGGCAGGAGCATAATTTGCGGCTAGAAGATTTTTAGGAGATGGTTTAGGAGCCATTGAAACTATTGAAATTGAAAGTGAAGTAATTTAAGATTGATTAAGGAAATTTAATAAGAGAGATGATGATGATTGGAGAGTAAATGAAGAAGGAAATAAATGAAGGAATTTGAAGATATGAGAGTAAATGATTTTCGAGATAAAACTGAAAGTGAAGGTAAATGTGGGTATTTATAGATGAAAGAGAAAGTGGAATTCAAAACGGTAAGTTTGAAAATTTTCAAAACAATTTTGATCGGTTTTGACATCCGCATTTAATGTTTCCCATCACACATAAATGTATTACAGTTGACAGCCCACAAAAATTACCAACTTGCACTTTTGGTCTTCCCAAGGTAACAAAACCATCATTTAAGTTGAAAAAGTTATGCTACGTAAGTTGAACAGTAACTGTCCAGATGAAAAAATTGTAAGGTTGGCATGCAATAGCATCAAGTATTAAAAAAAATAATGATTTGACACATAAAGACTCATTTTAATGCATCTGGAGGTTGACTGGACACTCCAGTTTCACTGGTGGATTAGGCCAGTAGAACATGCATTAATGGTACACTGGAGGGACACTCCAGTAAGTACCCAGATTAGACCATTCTGGTAATCATCAAACACGCACATCAACTAATATAAACAAATGAGAGGGACACATTTACAAAGCGACTGAAGTCACTTCAAACATGCACATCAACTTATCCAGTATTAATGAGAGGGACACATTTACAAGGTACCAGAAACATTTTTTCCAGAAAAATTTGTCCAGTGAGAAAATAAATTAATAAATTCCCCCTAAAACTTAGATATATAAAAAAAAATGTGGTCTTAGTCTTTCCCCCTGGAATGGTGATCCATAAATCTATCAATGCAAAGATAGTATCACAAAGGCGTTCGATAGCTTTACTGGTATAGATTTATAAATCTGGAATCAAAGAACCCTGCTAGTGTCACAAATACGTTCATAACAAGGTTCCAGATTAAGGGTTCAACATTCCCAACTCACTGACAAGATTTTGAAAAGTTTTCTCATCCAAAGGTTTTGTAAATATGTCAGCAAGTTGTTTATCAGTGGGAATAAAGTTGATTTCAACATCATTTTTCATTACATGATCGTGAATAAAATGATACCTGACATCAATTTGTTTCGTCTTGGAGTACATGACTGGATTGTTTGAGATAGCAATGGCACTGGTATTGTCACAAAAGATAAGAGTCTTTGAATACTTAATACCATAATCAAGCAACTGGTGCTTCATCCAGAGTATCTGAGCACAACAACTGGCTGCAGACACATATTCTGCTTTAGCAGTGGATAAAGAAACTGAAGTTTGCTTCTTACCGGTCTAGCTCACCAGTTTGCCACCAAGGAAATGACATCCACCAGTAGTGGATTTCCTGTCTATCTTACAACCTGCATGATCTAAATCTGAATAACCCATTAGATCTAAGCCTGAGCCTTTGGGATACCAAAGACCCAAACTGGGAGTACCCTTAAGGTACTTCAAAATGCGCTTTACAGCCGCCATATGAGATTCTTTTTGGGTTAGACTGATATCTGGCACAAAGACATGTTGCAAACATTTCGTTCAAACTGGTGAAGCTCTTCTTGCATAGCTATCACCCAGCTTGGGTCATTCATTGCCTCGTTAATCTTCTTCGGTTCAATCATTGATAAAAAGCTGACATATAAACATTGTTCACTGGAGGCACTTCTGGTCTGAACCCCTCTACTGGAGTCACTGATAATTTGGTTGATTGGGTGAGCTTTTGTCCACTTAGAGTATTGACCAGGATTGTTTCTTACAACAATATCAGTGCAAGAATTCAATTGATTTTCTGGAATGGAATCTTGCCAGACAACTTCAGCATCTTCATCAGAATCTGTAAGATCACGATTTGCATCATGAAATTCTTCATTTAAAGGCATTTCTTGAAATACTGGCTCAAAATCAATTGAATTTGATACTGGTGGTGTAGTACGAACATCTGATCCAATAACAAGTTTAGAGGGTTGTTTGAAACTTATTGAAGGATAAAATGAAGTATTACTGGGAGGTTTTTCAATTTGCACTGGTTCCAAGTCAGGATGACTGGAAACATCTTCAGAAGAATCTTTATTGTAGTTGATAGGATCAGATTCACCAAAGATAATTGGACTTTCTGGGGAAGAATTAAGGGTTGGCTTTTTGTTGATTGCTTCATTTGACTCATCAAATGTGACATGAATTGACTCTTGGACCTTTTCCAGTCTTTTGTTGTAGACTCTGAAGGCTTTGCGAATGGCTGAATATCCTAAGAAATATCCTTCATCGGCTTTGGCGTCAAATTTGCCTAACTGACTGGAGTCGTTTAGGATGTATATTGGACATCCAAAAACGTGAAAATAACCAATATTTGGTTTTTTATTTCTCAGTATTTCATAGGATGTCTTCTTGTCTCTGTTCACATTTACTGAGCGATTTTGGGTGTGACAAGCAGTTGCAATTGCTTCAGCCCAGTACATTTTAGGAAGACCAGATTCAACAAGCATACTCCAGGCAGCTTCTATCAGCGTTCTGTTCTTTCATTCTACAACTCCATTCTGCTCTGGAGTGTGTGTTGATGAGAAATTCTGGGAGATGCCAGTGTCAGTGCAGAATTTCTCCGCAGAATTTCTCCAGAGTTGCATTCTGGAATTCTGTTCCATTATCACTTCTTAACTGTAACATCCCGAACTTTTAATTAACGGTTGACTTAAGTCGTTAAGTCAACACCATGAGTCCGTTATGTCTCCAGACGATGTGATGCTCACGTATGATTAATGTGCTATGTGTGTAAGGTTTTAAAGCCTTAATGATTCATGTGTTAATGTGTCTAAAGGTATATTTTAATGTCTTTGGAGGTGCTTAAAGTGTTTAATGTGTTGTAAGTATTCCCAATGGGTGTTTTGAACTAAATATGAGCCGTAAGGAAGCCTAAGGACTAGTTTTAACATAGGTGGAAACTAAAAAACGGGATTAGGGTCTTGGAGCAGGTCATTAGCTTCTAATTACTCATATTATCCTTTCCTCTTTGAGCCCTAACCATTCCCCATTGCCATAATCAATTCCTTATTCGATTTCATCTTCGTTTGGTTGATTCGAGAGTGTTTTGATCAAGTTTCTACACTCTCTTTGTAATCTCCAGGTATCCCAGGTATAATAACATTGATTTCATGTCCTTTCAATCCCTTGATTCGATTCATAACTGATCTAGGTCTTTAGAGGGTTGATTGGAGTCAAAAACATGAGTTTTAATCGATTCGGTAACCTAAAATGATTGTTGTTGTGTTGCAAATCAATTGGATGTTGAGGGTTGTTTTCATGACATCATTAGAGTCTTAAAATGATGAATTTTGAGGGTTAAAAGTCGTTCATAAGGTTTGGGGTCGTTTGGGGTGTGTTTGGTTAAGTTTTGGAGGTTAAACAATGAGGTTTGTGCTGAAAAGGGGCTAGCTGCGGCGCAGCTACTAAGCTGCGGCGCAACTGGAAACCAGTGACACATACCTGCGACGCAACTTAGTAGTTGCGACGCAATAGCGACGGAATTTTCAAATGGCCATAACTTTTAAACCGTAACTCCGTTTTTAACAAATAAGCTATCCACGGAATCGTAAGAGAGTCTACTTTCTAATGGTTATGTTTTCAAAAGATGATTGTGATGTCAAGTTTCCAGAAAGGTTAATATAGTGAGTGAATGTCGAGTTTCGTCAAGTTATGTAAGCTTTAAAGTATTAATCGAATGTCCGATGCATCAAGCATTGTCATGAGTCATGTTTATAGGTATTTAGACGTGATTCATGACCATAAGTGAGTGGGTATTTATTAGCTCATTATGTCGTTTAATGATTATAGGTAGTCGGGAATACTTGCAAAGCTCGGTAACTTACGTTATCATTTCTTGTGCACTCCATTGAGGTAAGATACACTACTTTGACATACTGAGGGTCCAACAAAAGATGGTTTTCATATAATAATATCCCAAATGGTATCTTGTTTGCTTATGGGTATTCGGGATTATACGGGAGGTAATATGGGCTATGTAGATGCATATAAAAGCCTGAAATGCTACCCCAATTATACGTATTGCTATGAGATGTTATGTATGCTTAATAGATGATGTGATATGAAATGATGTACGATCTAAGATGATAAATGTTATGCAATGTCGTAATGATATACGATATGCAAAGATATATGACGATGTACGTGATGTAACAATGTATGCGATGTGATGATATGAAATGAAACGCTATGAAATGTGAAGTATGATGATGATATGTGAAATGTGCATGATTACATGGCTTGTTCATCTAGTTCACTAGACTTATTAAGTTGCCACGACACGTGCACGTTTAAGGGCCCAAACGTAATGATGTATATGTGATGATTGTTTAGGTTGTGTAAACACCTAAACTATATGTGATGTGAAATCGAGCTCGTAAATTTGATGTGAAAGTGTTAAGCTTAACCCGTACTTGCCCTTGCCCGGCGGGTGCGTATATGGTTGCTTGGGTGGCTCCTTGCAACGTAATTACGTGGTTTGAGTATCTCCGGGTGGAGTGATTACCCACCAATGTCTTTGAACATACGGACTACTCCTGGATTGGCTTGCCATTCCTTAACGACATTGATGCACTACTGAATGGTGGTTCATCTAGTCGGGTGCGACTTATGTCACACTTAACGAGATGCATATGTTATATGAGACGCGTGACTTTTGTCACAATTATAAAGATGTTCAAATGTGATATGTGATGATACAAAAGATGACTAGGCACATTTAGGATGACCCATCCTAATATGAATGATGTTGATGATATGATATGTAAGTGTGATGATATGTTTGGGGATATGTGCCTTAACGAATTAATATGACTTTTATATAATGTTTTAAATGGACAAACGTTTCATAACTTATGTGTTATCTTACTTAGCTAATTCGTTAGCTAACACTTGCTCTTTTAAAATGTGTTGTGCCCTCAGGTCCAACAATAGTGAGCAGGTAGATGTGAGAAGATGTGAGGCATGGGTAGATGATCTTGAAGCTGGTTATAGTTTACCCATAGTGGCTGCTCGCATTAGACATTTGCTTATTGTTTAGATAATAATGACTTGTATTGATTATGTGCTCGGTTGTTTAATATTAGGCAACCGATGGATTTCCATTTAGACTTATTTTGATGATATGGCTAGTAACACCATTTAATGAATAAACCAAACAGATTTTACTGGTTTGGACTTTTAAAGTTAATTCCGCTTCTTTTAACGTCGTTAGGCAAAAGTTTTTGGAAATCCTTGTTTTTAAACGATGGGTGTTACAGTTGGTATCAGAGAAATGGTTTAAGTGAACCAAGGACTATAGGTATGCCATAGGAATTGGACTTAAACCGATAAGGAACAATGTAGGCTTAAGTAGATATGCTTAGCCTTTGAGATGAAATGCCTTAGGACGGGTTTGGGATGAGTGAGAACGTAGGATTAAGGCTTTATGTTCTTTGATATGTTTTTATGTGTATACTCCTGTTTGTGTAGCCCTTATTCCTCTGTTGCTCGCGCTCCCCGTCGCCAACTATTCTATTGCTATGAAAGACGTTATGTGAAGGGTAAGGTGCTAATGCTCTATATGAATTTGATAAGTGTGCTTCATATTACACGGCTATTGTTGAGATGCACAAAACTTGAAGGATTTTGTGAAAGATGATACACAAATGTGGGAACGAACGCGCGCGTGAAAGGATACAATTACAATTATGGTCCGGAACATAGTTGCAAGCGTATCATGACGCGAGTGTGTTTGTATGACCATGCTTGTGTAGACTGGTGTACAAAGTAATGAAGTGGGAGAGATTTTTATGGATTATACCCCTATTTGTCAAGAGTAAATATCGTGTTACAACTTTAGTGGTGTTGATGCTTCAAGTGTATGGAAATGGATGAAGATAGATGGAAAGTGATAGCCGAATGAAATGTTTATGATGAATAATGATGTACATGAAGTTGAACGAAGTGATTGGTAGTCAATGTAGTCGAGTCTACTAGTTAAAGGACATGGATTTGAAGTTTGAAAATAAAATTGATGCTGGTTACTTGAAGGATTATAAGTAGGTGATGCATAGAAGGGTTACCGGGCACACGTATGAAAGGATATAGTTATAATTCCGGTCGCGAACGTAATTGTAAATGTATCCCGAAATGTGTGTTGGTGAGACTGTCTATGTTGATCCGAATGAGGTAAAGATGAGAATGTTGGAATCACAGAAAGGCATCATGTTTAACCGCGGGAGGTGTAGACACGTATGAATGGAATGAAGAATGATGAAGTTAACACTACGGTTGATTGGACTTTTAACCATGAAGCTCTTCAATTCTATGGACACTATAATATGATGTGAAGTCACCTTCGAGATGTGAAGGGTTGAAGTCATGCTAGAGTGTAAGGAAAAACGTTTAGCTTTCGTTTGGAACTAGCTTTCTGGGTTATCGATAGAATGCGGCACATGTTTTGGCCTATTTTGGATTCGCGACTCGTTAAACTTGATTTCTTTACGGGACGATATATGACGATTGGGACGAGTATCTACAGGTGGAGATTCTTCCGTATATTGCACGGATGTAAGGGCAATGTTGAGATCCTATAATAGTTATTGTTAAAGTATACGAAGTAGAAGTACTCAAGAGTATTTGGTTCCAAAGTGATCATGTCTCTAACCTGTGTGATTAACCATTTAAGGCGAACATTATACTTCTAAAGTCGAGGTTACACGTAGTTTTGAGACGTTCTAATAAAGTTCTCCGTTTTGTTTTGATCGTGAGGTCAAACCCTCAATCGATGTGTGACTAGTACTACTTCCATGCAAGTGCACCTTCTGTTTTTGCCCTCCCTTATAGGAAGAAGTTAAAGTTTTCGATTGTGAGATGTATTTCTTGCTATAAAATGGATTTATAGTTTTGCTATCAACTGATAAAGGTGAAAGTTCCACTAATGCTATGTCTAACCTCATCATGACCCTATTGAGTTTCTCAAAGTACCTCCATGTTAACGACTGGTCTTTGCCATGTCATGAACTTGAGGGATAAAATTTAAAGTTTTCTTTAGATCAATCGATGCACGTATTCGATCCATTAATCATCCTCCCAGGTATATATATCAAAGTCTTTGCTGAAAATCAGTCAATTCCATCCATATATTTCGTCCATACCTGGACTTGTTGAGTTTTGATTGATAGGGAACGTTGGTGTTGTTAGATTTGACGATTTCGGGTCATTCGGTGATTGTTATTGCAATCAATATGTATCTTGAGATCCCTACAGGTATGAAGTTGCTTCCAAAGTCATTTAAATGTTCAAATGGAACCAATATATGGTTCAAATCTGGTCTTAAGGCTTGTATGGATTCGATTACATTTGTGAGTCGATTTAGGTCAATCGGGCGTCAAATCGGATGTAAAAGGAGTATAATGAATCTGTAGCTCAATTGATGATTTCATAATGATAACCAGGTCATAATTTGATGTGTGTGAGCTGTAAAGGTCGTTGTGGCATGACTTGAAAGGTTGATGGCGGAAATGGTTTGCAAAACGAAGAGATTATTGGTCTGAAAATTGAGTCATATTGCAAGAAAGATATCTTCCTTATATGAACGATTTAGAAGTTTAATCTTACCTTTCTGGAAACCTCTATGTGTCCCCTAAATTTGATATGAACAAAGTTTCTAGTGATTTTGCCTAGAGATATGCGAAAAACGTCGATTTCCAGAAGTGGTCAGGTTTCTGACGAATTCTGCAGACTTGCCTTGCAAATGTCACAACTTATGCATTAGAGCTCTTCGAGAGTCAACCCTTGCATTTTTGAAAAGGTCTTTTAGTTTTATTCATTTGTTAAGAACTGAGTTTTGTCTCGTTTGGTCATCTTATGACCCAAAAGTTGTACTTAAGGAGGTTTATGAACCATGGTGACGTGCTTACTTGGATGCCATCTGAAACGTGATACGACCTTTTGTGATACGACGTGTTGTAAATCTTTTATGTGAACGTGTGATGGGGCTAGAAGCCTACACAGGACGCCGAAAGTTCCGCTACAAAAGTAATTATTTAATGATCCCTTAACGAAAGTGAGGAAACGCGTCATTTATGGATTAAGAGACGAAATTTTGCGGGAAGGTTGAAGGTAATGATATCAACCATTATTAAATTGGTTAACCAAGAATGTTTATTCCCCGATGAACTATTGTACCATTTCATTGGACATGAAAGAAAAGGAAGTTCGTTAAGAAGTCCTCTTAAAGTGTGAAAGCTAATTGTTGAATGCTTCGAATTGAGACGACTGTTATGTAAACAAAATTTTTAGATATGTTTTGGAAAAGTATGTAAGGAATGGTGAATTCAAATGGTGTCTATAACCCTTAGATGGATGGGAACGAGAAAGGATGATCTAGAAACTTGGGAAAATCATATGATCATGTGTTAGTGCGTTGAGATTTTCATATACCATTGTTGAGTTCACATATAATGGCAACTACGATGTAGGTGTGGATGTCAGTTCATAATATGACCTATTATTGAAAGGAAAGTTGTAGAGCCATATGACATGAAATAGCCGCTCCTAAAGTTAATATTGTTGAACGACTGTTTAATTAGCTCAAAATCGATCGAAGATTTTGTGGTGAGCAAAGAAAGCTTATGTTGAACAAGTGAGTATAATGGTTTAACCATAAGACCCTATGGAGGGATATATTATGCATCGAAAGTCATGGTGAGCAAACCGTTGTTCAATGAATCGTGTGAGTTATATTAGCAAGTTAATGAGAATAGGTGTCGAAAGGACTCCTTCACCAAATGAATAGTTTTCAATAGAATGTAAATTGTATACTACTTATGAAGGTTGGATAATTGGGTTGACTACCTAGTTGACTTAAAGATTGAACCAAATAAATGACGAAATGGTTAAAATGAAAAGAGAAAGTAGAAAAGACTATGTAAAGAGCTAAATGAGTTTGGTCATGCTAAATTAAAGAACGACCCAAGGGAATTCTGAAATGATATGATAAAGTTAAGGACACGGACAAGTTATTTATATACGAGTGGCGAAATGATTCCGAGGACGGAATCCTCTTAAGGGGGAGGTAATTGTAACATCCCGAACTTTTAATTAACGGTTGACTTAAGTCGTTAAGTCAACACCATGAGTCCGTTATGTCTCCAGACGATGTGATGCTCACGTATGATTAATGTGCTATGTGTGTAAGGTTTTAAAGCCTTAATGATTCATGTGTTAATGTGTCTAAAGGTATATTTTAATGTCTTTGGAGGTGCTTAAAGTGTTTAATGTGTTGTAAGTATTCCCAATGGGTGTTTTGAACTAAATATGAGCCGTAAGGAAGCCTAAGGACTAGTTTTAACATAGGTGGAAACTAAAAAACGGGATTAGGGTCTTGGAGCAGGTCATTAGCTTCTAATTACTCATATTATCCTTTCCTCTTTGAGCCCTAACCATTCCCCATTGCCATAATCAATTCCTTATTCGATTTCATCTTCGTTTGGTTGATTCGAGAGTGTTTTGATCAAGTTTCTACACTCTCTTTGTAATCTCCAGGTATCCCAGGTATAATAACATTGATTTCATGTCCTTTCAATCCCTTGATTCGATTCATAACTGATCTAGGTCTTTAGAGGGTTGATTGGAGTCAAAAACATGAGTTTTAATCGATTCGGTAACCTAAAATGATTGTTGTTGTGTTGCAAATCAATTGGATGTTGAGGGTTGTTTTCATGACATCATTAGAGTCTTAAAATGATGAATTTTGAGGGTTAAAAGTCGTTCATAAGGTTTGGGGTCGTTTGGGGTGTGTTTGGTTAAGTTTTGGAGGTTAAACAATGAGGTTTGTGCTGAAAAGGGGCTAGCTGCGGCGCAGCTACTAAGCTGCGGCGCAACTGGAAACCAGTGACACATACCTGCGACGCAACTTAGTAGTTGCGACGCAATAGCGACGGAATTTTCAAATGGCCATAACTTTTAAACCGTAACTCCGTTTTTAACAAATAAGCTATCCACGGAATCGTAAGAGAGTCTACTTTCTAATGGTTATGTTTTCAAAAGATGATTGTGATGTCAAGTTTCCAGAAAGGTTAATATAGTGAGTGAATGTCGAGTTTCGTCAAGTTATGTAAGCTTTAAAGTATTAATCGAATGTCCGATGCATCAAGCATTGTCATGAGTCATGTTTATAGGTATTTAGACGTGATTCATGACCATAAGTGAGTGGGTATTTATTAGCTCATTATGTCGTTTAATGATTATAGGTAGTCGGGAATACTTGCAAAGCTCGGTAACTTACGTTATCATTTCTTGTGCACTCCATTGAGGTAAGATACACTACTTTGACATACTGAGGGTCCAACAAAAGATGGTTTTCATATAATAATATCCCAAATGGTATCTTGTTTGCTTATGGGTATTCGGGATTATACGGGAGGTAATATGGGCTATGTAGATGCATATAAAAGCCTGAAATGCTACCCCAATTATACGTATTGCTATGAGATGTTATGTATGCTTAATAGATGATGTGATATGAAATGATGTACGATCTAAGATGATAAATGTTATGCAATGTCGTAATGATATACGATATGCAAAGATATATGACGATGTACGTGATGTAACAATGTATGCGATGTGATGATATGAAATGAAACGCTATGAAATGTGAAGTATGATGATGATATGTGAAATGTGCATGATTACATGGCTTGTTCATCTAGTTCACTAGACTTATTAAGTTGCCACGACACGTGCACGTTTAAGGGCCCAAACGTAATGATGTATATGTGATGATTGTTTAGGTTGTGTAAACACCTAAACTATATGTGATGTGAAATCGAGCTCGTAAATTTGATGTGAAAGTGTTAAGCTTAACCCGTACTTGCCCTTGCCCGGCGGGTGCGTATATGGTTGCTTGGGTGGCTCCTTGCAACGTAATTACGTGGTTTGAGTATCTCCGGGTGGAGTGATTACCCACCAATGTCTTTGAACATACGGACTACTCCTGGATTGGCTTGCCATTCCTTAACGACATTGATGCACTACTGAATGGTGGTTCATCTAGTCGGGTGCGACTTATGTCACACTTAACGAGATGCATATGTTATATGAGACGCGTGACTTTTGTCACAATTATAAAGATGTTCAAATGTGATATGTGATGATACAAAAGATGACTAGGCACATTTAGGATGACCCATCCTAATATGAATGATGTTGATGATATGATATGTAAGTGTGATGATATGTTTGGGGATATGTGCCTTAACGAATTAATATGACTTTTATATAATGTTTTAAATGGACAAACGTTTCATAACTTATGTGTTATCTTACTTAGCTAATTCGTTAGCTAACACTTGCTCTTTTAAAATGTGTTGTGCCCTCAGGTCCAACAATAGTGAGCAGGTAGATGTGAGAAGATGTGAGGCATGGGTAGATGATCTTGAAGCTGGTTATAGTTTACCCATAGTGGCTGCTCGCATTAGACATTTGCTTATTGTTTAGATAATAATGACTTGTATTGATTATGTGCTCGGTTGTTTAATATTAGGCAACCGATGGATTTCCATTTAGACTTATTTTGATGATATGGCTAGTAACACCATTTAATGAATAAACCAAACAGATTTTACTGGTTTGGACTTTTAAAGTTAATTCCGCTTCTTTTAACGTCGTTAGGCAAAAGTTTTTGGAAATCCTTGTTTTTAAACGATGGGTGTTACATTAACTGACACACCTTTCGCTTATATTTGAGTTCAATTTGCTTGATAAGAGCGATGACTTCAGTAGCAGTTTCATTCTTTGATCTAAGAAATATTACCCAACAATATCTGGAGTATTCATCAACAACTACCAGGGTATATTTCTTACCAGCACGAGTCTGAACATTCACTGGACCAAACTAGTGCGTTTCTGCTTACCCATCTCACATCCTGGACATGGCCTTTCCTTTATGAAGGAGACAGAAGGTATCCCATCTGCAAGTTGTTTTCTGGACAACTTGTTGATATTTTTGAAATTTAAATTGGACAACCTTTTATGCCATAGCCAGTTTGTGTCTTCATCAGCCTTGGTATAGAAACACTGCTCTGAAGGAGAGCTTTTCGTATCCATCATGTACACATTCCCTTTTCTGGGAGCAATCAGTACTACCTTCCAATCCTTATTAAATACAATGCCCTGAGAGATGTTAAATAACACCTGGTAGCCATCATCACACAACTGGCTCACACTAATGAGGTTATATTTCAAACCATTTACATAAGCCACCCGTCTGAATTTGACTTGACCATTATTCTAAACACCGTATCCCTCAGTCTTTCCAGAACCATCATTTCCAAAAGTAATAGAGAGTCTGTCTGAAACTTCGAACTCCTCCAGCAGGGTCTTACATCCGGTCATTGTCATGCCAACTGCGCTGTCAAGATACCAAATATATTTTTTTCGATCACCCTGCACATCCCCAGATTATTAGTTTAAAGGCTTGCGAACCCATCGACTGATGGGTTCTCTGGATCCACAAGGATGGATCCCAGCTGGTATCTGGTTGATTTCACTTTAAAAAATAATGGGTTTCTCAGTAAACACCACTGGAACTGACAGTTTTGAAACCTTTTTCTTTTTCTTATCAACAGATGTGCTCGATTTTTCTTTCTTGGAAAAAGGTTTTGTATTTTGTTTAGGTCCAGATGAAGTACCCTTAAAATTGTTAATTCTTGCATTACAACTTTGAACTTAACGAGCCAGTAGTTTCATCAGATGACACCATAGCCTTTCCAAATGACTGTACTTTTGGCTTAGGTGGAGGAACAACATTATTCTTTTTCTGAACCTGGGGTTCTTTAGAAGGTGATTGAGGCAATGGTTAATTCTGCTTAACCTTCTTGACTGGAGCATTCATCTGGGGTGCTCCAGTCTTAACCTCAGACAATTGAACAGGAGGAATAATACTAGTTTTGGGTGTTGTTGGTTCATCATAAATAGTGCTAGGTTTTAACACTTCAGGCAATCGGTCAACAACAAGTATTAATGCAGCAGCATTCATATCACCCCCCAGATATGCACGTTTTTGGGAGGGGTACTGGTTACGTGCAGCATCATATTGTTTTTTTAGTCTCAAGCCATGACTGGATAACATGTTTTTCTTTTGTTAAAATATTTTCCTGCTCTTCTTTTTCTTGGACCAGTTGTTTAGTAACCAAAAATTGTGCTTTGAAAGCGAGTTCAATATCTTGCAATTCTTTTAACTTTGAGTTTAAATTTGCCATTTCAGAAAAATCTGTTTCAAAATTATTTGACATTTCTGAACGAACAGTTTCCACAAACGTTAAATCAGAGTTTAAAGCTTCTGCAATGTCCAATTTTAATTCAGGATCAGTTTCTTTGTCATAATCTATTACCTTCTTAATGACAATGTCCACCGATCTTCCAGATGTGACATCTTCTTTCATCAGATGCTCTTCATCAGCTAGAGCCATATAACAACAATCTCTTTCCTCTTCATCATCAACTGATGAGTCATCAGAGGGAACCCATTCTTCTTTAGCCACCATGCATTTATTATTATCTTTTTTTGCAGACATGAGAGCAATTTGACCCTTAAGCTTTTTATATTTCAATCTGTAGCTATCATCAGGCTTGTTATAAGAAGTTGATGGACCAGATTGTGAGACAAACTGATTGGACTTGCACTCTTTCATGAAATGACCTTTTCTGCCACACTTAAAGCATGTTAGATTGGTCTTGTCAGTGGAAGAACTGGGTGTAATGTGTCCAGTGGGTCTGTTAGCTCTGGCTTTGAAACGGTTAAACGTTTTAGCCATCAGATCATCACTATCAGTTTCATCATAATCTAGAGAGATATTATTCATGACTCCAGAATCCATTAATTCAAACATCATCTTCTTCATCGAAAATACATTCTCGGAAGACATTAATGCTGCACATGGTGGTTCAGTATGACTAACCACTGGGGAACTACTGGGAGCATGATTAATAGCATCTTTTTCTGCCTTTATTCTCTGGGCTTGATTCTCTTCAGTGAATCTGAAGGCTCCATACAATGTTGACAAAGTATGAGAGTGCAAGGTTTTACCTTGTCTCAAGACCATGATCATATGAGACCATTTAGATGAAAGAATGTCACAAAGTTTTTCAAGAAGTATGTCCTTGTCTTTTTCTACCCCAAGCCCTCTCAACTGGTTTATGATAGACATAAATCTGGTGTAGGTACCAGTTAATGATTCATTGGGTAGGGCAAAAAATGACTCGTACTTCTTATTCAAAGCAACTTTCCTGGTAACAATAGTATCAGCACCACCTTCATACTGGTTCACTAGTTCATCCCACATGCTTTTAGCACTGGGATAAAGCACTAGTGTGGGAACAAGAGCTTCAGGAACGGCCCCGAGGATCATGACTTTTAGGGTAGTGTCAATATTGACCAGTCTCCTTTCCTCTTCAGACCAGTGTTCCTCCCTCTTTTCCCTCCCAGATCTTGCTCCAGTTGGATCAAGAAGTGGATTGAGAGGACTTCTAGGAATATAGGATCCTTCATTTAAAATTTTAAGCATATTCCTTTCAATACCAGTAACATGTAATAACATCCTACCTTTCCACGTGCCAAATTCATCACCATTCCCACTGAATTTGGGAACAGGAGTGTTTGAGTAGTGCACATGCACGTGTGGAGAAGCAAGAATAGGAGGTGGTGGTGGTGGATTATTGTTAGCATGGTCATTAGTTTGTTCAAATTCATTTATGGGTGGAGGTCCAGTGTTTAAAGGGTTTCTTTGTGTATTCTCTGGGTTGGCCATCGAGAAAATGCAGATCTAGGCTAGTATGTTAGCCTTCTGCTCTGATACCAATTGTGAAGTCCTTTACTTGATGGTTTAACCCACAAGTGTAGAATACAACAAGTCAAGTAATCACTAGATAAGACTAGTATGAAACGTCAAGTAAGCACTAGATTGGACTAGTATTACGATAAATATAAATGCAAGAATATATATAACGTAATACGTACTTAAGCAATATAAAGATAAGCAAGTAAGTAAATGGTGAGACACTATGTAATTTTCAAGTGTATTTTATTTATTGATGTTAAATAAAATACAAGGTTGTTGCGGACAAGATATTACAAAGTAAGTATCTAAACAACCTATGAATTACAAGTGATCTAAATTTGTTAAATAAACTCCTTGATCGAAATACTTAAAGTTGTGAAGTATAACTATTTAGATCGAGAGTATTTGAGCAAAGACACCAAATTGCAAAAGTATGTGATTTGGACGAGGAAGTGACTTGGTATTTATAGGCAAAAAGAATAAATATAATATTCTTTTTGCCGTACAAATATGGTTACATACATTTAAGGAAATTACTATAATTCCTTAAATACATTGATTAAAGTACAAGAATAAAGTCACATGATAGTGACTTATCTTCTAATTAACCAACCACCTTTACAGGTGTGTAAGGCTTTTAACAAAGGACAAAATGATTGTCCGGGTAAAGGCATGTAAAGGCATAAAGTCAATTCCTCGTAATCAGTGTTCAGACTTGTAAGGTCTAGAATACCGATAAGGACTCCAGTCAGGAGATTTGGTAAGTCTTCCAGTGAGCTCTGTTATTTGTTAGACTTCTTTCTTCAGACTTCAGTCTTCGACTTCAGTGAGAATGTTCTTCAATGGAAAGATCTTGACTGGAGTGAAGTCCAGTGAACAAACCTGGTGGAATCCAGATTCCTGTACAAGTAAGTTGTTCACTGGTCTTCACATAATTTCTGAAAAAATCTTCAGAGGGCTCCAGTGGTCACGTCTGGAGCGAGTCCAGTAAATCTGGACCTAACAATAACTTTCATCAAAACGAAGTTCAACAGTTATGGTGGTCAGGAAAGTGAACAGCTCACCGGAAAAGTTTAAACTGTAGATTTCTCTCTCGTTTCTTTGATTAGGAACACGAAATCGGCACCAAAACAACCAAAATCAAGAACCGAACAAATTAACCCTAACAAAAAATAATCAGTTCTGAAGTTCGTCAAAAATATGGAAACTCACTGGAAAACTCAACCAATCGAAAACTGAAACCATGAACATGACCGGAATTAACACGCGAACAAAACTATATGACTTTCATAATGATTTGGTTATCATTGACATTTGTTATAGAGATCTAGGTTATTGATGATTGATATATGTGGATACAAACACATGGTCGATAGTTGTAATTTACTCAAAGAAAAAATATTGCTAATTTAATAGAAAATATTATTATAAATGAAAGAATGTCGCTAATTTCGTAAAAAAAAATGACACGTCAGCAGGTTACCAGGTCAAATGTTACTTGTCTGTTAATAAATGAAAGATGTTTTCTAAAAAGTAAGACTTTAAAGGATATTGCTAATTTCGTGAAATCGAATAAAGTTCATTTCTATTTTCTGAAATTATTTATTTGACAAACTATAAGTTTTTGTTTAATTAAAGAAAACCTGATTAAAAAAACCGCCATATATATATATATCATATTATTTAGAACGAAATATAACATATCAACTACAGTAAAATAACAACGTATAAAAGTATATACTATTTAACATGTGATTAGAGTAATCACATAAATGATGCTAATTATAAATTCACACTCGATAACATGGTCAAACGAATAGTATTACAACAATTGTAAGTGAAATAACATTGTATAAAAACAACTGTTATTATTTAATACATGATATTAAAATAATCAAAAAATTGATTTACAAATATCTTATTCTAATTAGCACGAATCATAACATATGAACCATAACAAAATATAACAACGTATAGTATGAAAGTATCTGTTATTATTCAACATGCATTGTTAAAATAATTATAAAGGTTAAGTTAATTACAGAAACATTACGGGCGCATAATCCTAAACAAACAATATCATAGCAACCAAAGTTAAATAAATATGTATAAAAGTATACGTTATTATTAAAAGATGTTATTAAAATAACCACAAAGTTAGATAATATTACAAAAGTGCCATTGTGAACCGTAAATGAAACGACATTTATAAAGCATAAGACGACAACTGCTTTTCATCATAAATGAGTTGTAGGTAAATGAATGGAATTTCAAAACCACAAAGCTTATCAGAAATTGCAATGCGATGGTTGCAATTATAATTTGTTGGTTGTATTTGGTAGATTTTGAGATACGTTTGGTTTGTTTAAAAGGGATTATTGCCCTAAAAACACACATAATTATTACTTCAAATATTTTTCTCAAAAAGTGAAAATTACATTTTTCAAGAAAGAATATTGTAATTTTTTTTATTTTACAAGAATAATATATGTGTAATTTTAGGACATATGTTAGACAATTTTTTAGAAATACTCGTAATATAATATGTTTGTTAGATATAAATATATATTATTTAATGACTAATCTACCATTCATTTACTTTATAAGTTTTATGTACACTATATAAGGGTGATACCCTATTGTATTAAGATACACAAAAACATAAGGCTTTTTATGCCACCATTGTCTTCCCTATCTTCTATATTTTATCATCTTGGCTTACTATCATATTGTATTGGTGTGTTTATGATAACATTATTGATCCAAGATCATATATTTCCTAACACGTTATCAGCACGAACTGTCTCTTACAATTGCTTGATCTTTGGATCCCGATTTCACCTCATCAAATCATCAATACTTTCTGGTAATCCTTTCCTCTTAAAGTTATTATATCTGATCTTCATATATACATATATAATATAATATACATGGTTACATACGGACTCATATATATTTTCTCAAAATATATTTCTTGCTTGTATGCATATAACTCTCTGAAACAATAATACATGCTACAAAAATATATGATATCATGACATGTATCCGGGAATAGATATAATGAAAATCTTCAAACATGTTATAGTTTTGATCCTTTTCTTGGATTGATTTCTATGAACTGGAGTTTTTATAAATGTGTGCCTATGTTCAACTATGCATATAAAATCGGTTTTGTTTAGGAACTGGAATTTCAATTGAATGTCGGAAAAATCGAGATGTTGTAAACACAATTATACAAAAAAAAAATTTGAGATTTATTATTTGGATAAATAAAAATAAAGTGACACAATATTCAAACGTACCATCTATTGAATTCTTGTAAAGCACAGTGCCACATTCTTAAACAAAATTGTCATCACTTTCGTGGACGAAATACTTGGAACCTATTTAGATACTCTAGCCATATGATTATTATTATTATTATTATTATTGAATATAAGGTGGTGGTTGAAAAAAAAAACAAATTAATTTACAATTTTGAACTCTGAATTATATTTCTCTATTTTTTTTAGCAAACTACGTACCTATTTATTCTTTTGATATAATACATGACTTTACTGGTTGGTGACTAAATGGGGTTATCTTATAACTATAACCATGGATAAATACCATTTATCAGGCACCCCTTATACCATTTACCAGGCACCCCTTATATGGCTGATAAATATGGATAAATATTGGTTAATAATGATGGATATGTAGACCATCGGAAAGTTAGGGATGATTTGACCGAGAATATATGGAATATATATCTTAAATATGTTTTTTTTAAACTCATATATATACATATATTTATGGTAAGCAGAATAACTAAATTTATTTGATTGTCTATCATATATTAAAGTTTATTAGTCAAAGATTATGCAAAAATTCAGAATATCAAGTTGAATAATAAACTAGTGTTTAGACCCATCCATGGATGGGTAGTTTCAAAGTATATTAATCAAAAGCTGAAAAATTAGAATTCAAGTATATATTAAATCTCTATGACCAATATCACAATTTAATCAATACGAAAACTAAAGAGGTAGACATATGAAAGTTAACTATATATAAATATTGATTCCAATTTACTTATTTTTTTCAACTTTTAATTACAATACTAATACTAATAATATTAATAAGATAATAATAATTTAAGTTCATAATATATTCAATTTCATAGAAGTGATGATCTTTAAAAATTAAAAACATGTTACCTGGTATAGGAGGAGGTCGAACCTTTTGGTAGTCGACTATTTTGTTTTTTGGTTTGGTCGTAGGTTTTTTTTAGTGAGAATATGTGAGGGTTTTTTCCTAGGTTGTATATATATAGATAATAAAATAATAAAAATTTCCGTCCATAGGACGGGTAGTCTCAAAATTTATAAATCTTATAATAACTGTGAAACAAAACGTGTATGACCAATATCACAACTTAATGAATACGAAAGGTAAAGAAGAAACATATGAAAATTAACTTTATATAAATATTGATTTCAGTTTACCCATTTTTTTTCAACTTTAGTTAAATAAAAAGAGAAACAAAAAGTGTATGACCAATATCACAACTTAATGAATACGAAAGCTAAAGAAGAAACATATGAACATTAATTCCATATAAATATTGATTCCAGTTTACCTTTTTTTTCAACTTTAGTTAAGTAAAAAGAGAACAAAAAGTGTAAGTATACAAAGTCGTAGATGATGGTTAACATGTGTTGGCTTAAGAGATAATAATTACAATAACATAAGAATTCAATATTAGATAATAATAATAATGATTAAATATGAACAAAGTATATAAATAAAAAACCTTTTTGGTAGTCGATCGTAACTTCTTCTTTTTTTGCCGTAGGTTTTTTCTTAGGGTTGAGAATATGTGAGAGTTTTTTGTAAGTAGTAGTAGTAATAATAATAATAATAATAAAGATTTTTTTATAAATTTTTTTTATTAAAGTTCAAACATTTTTTATTAAATAAATATTAAAAAAAAATATAGGATTAATAAGGATGAAGTATTAGGCTAAAGAAGAAAATTAAGGGTGTCACGTGTACCCTCAACCCCCTCTTTTAGTTATATTATAGATTATAGATTATCATTATTTTTATTATTATGATGATATTATGATTGGATTTATATTTTTGTTTACACCGTGATGATAAATTATACTTGCTAATTAAGCCTAGTTAAGTTGTACAAAACTTTTTTTATAAAAGTAAGACCATAAATTTTACAAACTAAAATTTGTAGGATTATTAAAATAATAAATAAATATTAAAAAAAAATAAAGGATTAATAAGGTTGGAGTATTAGGATCTAGAAGGGGAATTAGAATTGTCGAGTGTAGCCTCAACCCCCTCTTTTATTTATATTATAGATGACGGGACTTGATTTATTTTATTTTTATCTAGACTATGATATACAACTGTATTAGGCTTGTGCTTATAAGCACCATCTTCTTGGAATATTTTCATTGCCACATTAGCATCACAAAACCCATAACTCTCATCAGGACTCTCATTGTCTATAAGGATAGCTTTTTCAGAACTTCTTCGCCACATCATCAATTCTTTTATAATTTCCAATTACTTAAACATAAAACTAAATAACTATTTTTTAAATATTAAAAAACATATTTAGATTACTAATAAAATCTAAAAAATATAAATAAAAAAATAATAATAAATTAATGTTAGGGACTAAATTGATAACATTTAAAACTCAAGAGTTATTTCATAAATATATAATATTATAGGGGTAAAAATAAAAATTGCTTATTATATAATATATGTATATATATGCGTCATCTTCCTCTCTCATTCACCTGCAAACCACATAGAATACATATATTGACATATATATATATATATATACCATGAAGTTTGTTCATTTGAATCCACTTTTTTCCTTGAAAACTAAGGGACACATCTTGACCCTTCAATTTATATAATCAAAGTCTGAGATTAATTTCAATCACATAATTCATAAAACACACGGAAGGTTATATCTGTAAATTCACACATCCTTCCATCACTCATTCATTTCACACATCCCTCCATCTCTCGTTCATTTCACCCAACCTGTTTTTCATTTCCCCCAAATCAACACAAAAACACACACACACATATAGGGATTTTCTCTCTCCATGATTATCTCTTCATCGGTCGGTGGTTTCCCTAACCCTCGTTTTTTCCGGCAATAGAAAACACGACATTCAAGTATGGTTTTTTCACCGGTAATAATGAAGGTTCCGACTAGTTATCAAAGAAAACGTAAATTGTCGTTCCGAGTGATAATCAAGTAGTTCCGACCATTTCTACGGCGGCAGTGGCTGATAAGTGTATTATATTCTTCATTTAATTCCTTTTTATCCTTAATTTTATACGTTTGATTTATTTTTAGTGTTTTATTAATTTCTAGGGTTTTTATTTTATTTCAGAAATTTAGTAACTGTTAATTGTAGATTATAAGATATTTTTTTTTGTAGATGTACTATTTAATTGTTACATCTAAGCATGTATTACGTTTTGTGTGAACCAATCAAATATGATTGTTTGTTATAACTATGTTTGTTTGGTTGTTTATTCAATATGATATGAATGTGTGTTATTCTACAGTCAAATATCATCATGTACTTGTGTTAATCTGTTTGTCAAATCTATAGGAAAAACTTCTCGTAGTATTGATCAGATTATGCTAGTTGTTCATGTGTAGTTGTTGTTTCAGTTACGTCATTTATATCGTTTTGTTTAGCGAAAAATCTGTTGGTTTAGTGTTATCTAATAATTTTCATTTGATAATTTTGGGTACTAGTTTATGTATTAAATTTTAGTTCTCTGTCTATGCAGTTGATTTAAATGAAATTGTTGTTGAGTTGCAACCTGTTAAAGAGAAAAAGAAGGCGAAGGTGTCTAAGCAACCAAAGAATGCCATTTCTGCAGCTAATTTAAATGAAACTGTTGCTTCTTTGGCAATCATCGTGAAGGAATGTTGTTCAGAGACTTTGATCTGGTATAGCCTCTAAGCCATACACTACATATTACTCATTGTGTGACACTTCTTTTTGTGTCGGCTTCAGGAATTTGAGTAATATTGACTGATGGGGATCTGCTGCTTGAAATGTAGTCATCTTTTATAGATCAGTCAAACCATGTAGGTTTGACAAATGTAAAATCCGACAATGAACATGTCTTATTGTAAATGAGCACATTAGTCTTGTTGTTTAACAACTTGTTGGTAGCTAAGTCGTTTAATTTGATTACAATTGATTAGATAAGTAGTTTAATTTGATTAGTAATTGAGCACATTAGGCTTGCTGTTTAGCCAGTGATCGTTGATTTGTCTTTAAAGTCGGTGAATAGATTCAGTTTATTTTGATTACACTTGATTGCTGGTAGCTAAGTAGTTTGTTGGTAGTGTTTGATATACTTAGTTATGTATACATAGTTAATCATTCTTGATTGTATATTTATAATGTGTTTATTCTGGACACTTAAGACTTTACCTTTATCATACAAACAGGTGTTTATCCCTCTCTGTCATTCATCACATTTCTATTTGTTGGTTTATGATCTAAGGAAAGAACCAGCATTCCACATAATCGACAATATGATTCCTGGAAATGTCAGAAACTTCAAAGGAAAATATAAGAAGGTGACAACTTCTGTGGTAAGTATAAATCAACCCTCGTCTTTGTTATATCTGACATTAACCCTAATCTGTGGTTAGCGATATAATAGCCTTTGGGTCTGATTTAAGAATGTATTAGGTTCAATAATTGCCACAACAGTTTTATGTTTAAGTTTAGTGGCTGAATTTTGATATGGCATACACTTCTTTTGGTAATACCCAATATAGGCTGTACTTTCATTTTGATAGTTTTCAAAAAATTGTTGTATACAACATAAACTGTTCTCGACTCACTTAATGAATGTGAAAAATCCTTCTGCTCAAGTTGTTAAAGGTCTTAAGGCTACACAATTTAGAGTCACATGGAGTACAAAAGATAACTTTGTGGATTGTGGCGTGTTTCTCATGCGCCACATGGAGTCATTTAAGGGACAATCTGAGGATACATGGAACTGTGGACTTCCGGTTGAGTCTAAAGACCAGAAATATGTCTTGTTGAAGTTGAGGGTAAGGTGCACTGCCAATCTGAGGATACAAGATACTGACACATGAGATTAACAAACATGTTGCATTGATACTACAAGATGCTAGAGTGTTTTTAGAAAAATATTCTCGGGCAGCAATAACACAACTTTTTCTAGGAGGTGGGGAGGAAAGGAAGCGTAGAAACTCTGCATTGTCTCAGGAAATTGGTGCTTAAACTTTTTAGATTAATGTGTTTAAAAACTTTCTAGGAATCATGTTAAACTGTTAGCTTTTGTCGTTGAATCGTGTTCACTAGACTTGTGTATTTGGATGCGTTTAATAGACTTGTGTATTTTGAATGTGTTCAAAAGTAGTCGAATGTGATAGACTTTATGCAGTTGAATGATTATTACAATTTAATGTTGTACGATGTCTATATACTGAATTTGTGTGAAATCAAAGTTGATTGTCCAAAACCTTTGTTTCAGACCAGGTGTGGAATTTATGTGCAAACCAACAGCCCAGCAAGGGGTGGTCCTGCCAAAATATGACAAAATTTGACAACATTACAGAAATGTAACACATTATACACATATTCAAGCATGTCACATTTTGCAATATAGAAACAAATACACATTTTCAATCACTTTTGATTGGATATAGAAAATCATGTTTGATTGGTGAGTACAAATATTTAACCAAGTATAAATTTGTAAATTGTAAAAATTCTATCAACCAAGTATAAAATCTGCATAATAAAAAAATAATAGCAATAAAAAATAGTGGCTTGCTAGTTGAACGAGGACATATGAGAAGTCATACTCCAATTCGCTTTTTGTTTCTTTCTTCCACAAGTCCTCATGTTGTGATCTGTCCCTCCACATGCTGCAATTACTCTTTCTTTTGTTGCTTTCTTTAAGCCCCTTTTCTTTCCCACCCATCAAACGTTTGTCTCTGTAGCACCCCTTGTATGTGTCTACTGGTGGGTTTTTTATTCTATTTGTATCCGGCTTTGAAACACCTGTCATTTTTTCTATGATGTCATCTTTTTTCTTTGAGGGTTGTTTTGGCATTTCATCCTCAACTTTTTTCTTCAAGTCTTTCACTTGTTCCAGAAATTCTTCGAGCTTCTTTTCACCATTAACAAGTAGATGCAAGCAATCTTCAACAACCGAGGTTACATCAGTAACCAACCTTTGAGTACCCATATTTGCATTGTCGAATCTGTTTTGTCTCGATCTCAAATCTGTGGTATGATGCCTTTCATCCATCGCCTCATTATATACTGTGTAGGTATCTCTTCTACATTATTGTTGTTCAAACCCACAAAACGATGTCGGCATAGGATACCGTAACGAAGGTAGTGTCTACAAGTACACATAATCGATCCATCCTGCCGGTTATAAAGTACCTTCATGGGCAGAAAATTATTTCAAATATTTTTTTTTATTAACTAATCATATTTGATTGACTAATCATATAGCATGAATCTGTTTGTGTTCAATCATATCTATACATATATTATTCCGTTTTTAATTGTGCATAGAGCAGAAACATACCTTGTATTTGTATCACATTTTTTCTAGTATCTAATGCTTTCTTCTCCAATTTTTCATTAACAAGATAAACTTTACAATCGCCCTCGATAGTCATCTGATCAACTGAACATGCATACAATGAAGCTTCTATCTCTTTCTGAACAATCTCGAAAACTGTTTTTGTGTATATTTTTGAAGCATGCTTTTCAATTTTCAGTTTGGTGCACAATGTTCGGCTTTTTTTGATGTCATCGGCATCCAACTTCTCTTGTGTCGACCTTTGCTTCAACATTGCAGATTCAAAACCACTCATAAAGTGTACCAAATTTGCTCCTTGCCTTGTGAAATGTGAAAAAAAAAGCATTTTCACTTTCTGACCTTGAGGTTGTTCTCATCAGACCGAACATTGGAGTTTCTGTAAAGTAAGCAGGTATCCATTTTGATCTAATTTGGAACATATACTTGAACCATGTATCATTCTTCAACGAAAAATCACTCTTCAATTTATCCCACTGTTCCTCAAAAACATGTGGCTCAATGTACATATTCCACACTATATTGTCAAACCTCCTCTTAAAGTCTCTTTCTGATTCTTCTTCAATACTTGGAATTGCCTCTTTAACCTGTATCCAATCACATTTGATTGGTCATTACAAAAGCATATTTTACAGAGATCCAAACATTAATCACTACTCAATCATCTTTGATTGTTAAAGTAATTTACCTTTATTTGCAACTTCTGAGTTATGTGCCACCTACACAACCTATGCTTTGTTGTCTTAAACACACTTTTTATTGCAATTTCCATCGATTTATCCTGATCGGTTACCATCATTGTTGGATCTTTATTAAATGACCTCATGAAACAGTTTAAGAGCCATGTGTAGGTCTCCGCCTTTTCATCTCTAATCAACCCAGCAGCAAAGGTTACACACCTACCATGGTTGTCGATTCCAGTAAACGGAACGAACATCATGTTGTACCTTTTGACAACAACAAAAATACAATCATATCTGATTTTTATTTTAAGCCCTAATGAAACTTTTATTTTCCAATCACATTTGATTGATCAATATGTTCATAAAAAATAATACCTGTTTGTTCGGTATGTCGCATCAAACGACAAGTTGCATAGAATCAACTTTTATTTGATTAGTCAGGTTATTTCAAGCACAAAAGCTATATTCCTATATAAAATAAACTTTGATTGCAAGCGTAAAAGGTATATTCCTATGTACAATCAACTTTGATTGGATTAAGCATGTTATTTCAAGCACAAAATTTACATTCCTATGTACAATCAACTTCGATCTGATTAGACAGGTTATTTCAAGCACAAAATTTACATTCCTATGTTGAATCAACTTTGATTGTAAGCGTAAAAGCTATATTCCTGTGTATAATCAACTTTGATTGGATTAGGCATGTTATTTAAAGCACAAAATTTACATTCCTATGTACAATCAACTTTGATTGTAAGCGTAAAAGCTATATTCATGTGTATAATCAACTTTGATTGGATTAGGCATGTTATTTCAAGCACAAAAGCTATATTCATATGTACAATCAACTTTGATTGTAAGCGTAAAAGCTATATTCCTGTGTATAATCAACTTTGATTGGATTACACATGTTATTTCAAGCATGGAATTTACATTCCTATGTACGATCAACTTTTATTGGATCTATGCAGGTTATTTCAAGCACAAAATATACATTCCTATGTACAATCAACTTCGATTTTATATACAATCAACTTTGATTTATTATGTACCTGTATTGTCTTCTTCCTCCTCGGCAAATATCCCTTCTTCATCTTCAATAATCTCATGTCGGAAACATCATGTTCTTTTGATTCCAAAACTGATTCTTCTTTTGATTCCATCACTTATTTATTGAAGATTATCAACAACGATTATGTCAATACTATAGATGTAGCAACCGTCGGAGAAATCTCCAGGTTTTGAAATATGACCGCCGGCCGGAGTTTCTATTGCCGGAGGTGTGTGTCGCAACTGGTTTTGATTTGATTTCATGATTGATTTGATTTTTAGGGTTTGATTGGGGCTTGTGTATGCTTTATATAGTGTTGGCGAATATAGCAGGTTAATTTACCACGGTATCCCTCCCCGTGTTTTTTCTAATTCTAATCTGGACCTTATATTTTTGTTGATCTAACGGTTGTAAAGAAGCCCTTGATTTCCAGACATTTTAGTGGATCCCTTTGATCACAACCCTATATACCATATATATATATATATATATTTACAAACCAGAAAAAAATAAATGAAAACATCTATGTGGCCCCACCTTTCCTCCGTCCTCCAACTTCTTGGTGGAACATTTTTGCTCGGACACTGGACGCGGGACGATGGGTGTCCATAGCTGGTCCGCGTCTTCAGGCCTAGGGACGCTTTGGATGACTCCCTATAAGCACCGGCCTTACTGCCCATTTGTTTCCAATTATATTCTTCTTAAATACGTGTTTTTTCATTTATAATATCATGTAGTTGTGGATATAGTTGGGGTTTGTTGATCGAAACCATGGATACCATGATGGCATGATATCTTCTTGAGATTGAGTTTCGTTGTTGCTCTTTGTCTTCTCACAATGAAAATATATATCCACTCGTAATTCTATTAGAGATTGGACACAACTATATGTATATAATCATTTCATGATTATTACTAATAGGAAATAACTAGTTGATTGCCATATTCCAAATTTGGATGAAAAGATAAGTAAAAACCTATATCTTCTGGGTTATATTTTAGAATCATATCGAATCATACATGGTGAAAAATAAAAAGATTATCGATAAGGATACATTTTATACATAACATGATCGTTCAGGTCATCGCATTAATAAACATCATATATATTCTCCCTTACAATTGGTCTCTAGTAGAGAACCAAATTTTGATGGAACTTAAAGGATGACTGGGTATTTATATACTAATACTTATGTTGATTGTCAGTTTGATGAGAAAGTATTCTCAGTCTTAAGGGGAGAGACAAGAAAAAGAAAGACTGGTAATACATCAAATAAATTAATAATGCATCACGATTATCAAATATTGACCCCAAAAGTGGTCACATATGAAGTCCAAAATATTATAAATTACTAGATGCATTCAAAGATACAAATAGAGTGACAAAGTCACATAAACCAGCATCAAATACGCCTGCTCAAATTAAACGTGGGAGGCCAATCGATTCCAGAGACAAGAACCCACGAAAAGAAATTAGCAAAAACATAGTTGTGAAATTCTCAAACATTAATGAAACCTCTTATTCCAAGGACATACATAATACCAGAGGAAAACATAGTCCTTGATGAAATAACAATTCCAAAAATGAAAAAATGAGATCTCCATACATATTGGTGCACTTTGGAACTGAACAACACATGCATGTTGACAATATATATTTTCATATGCTATAGCAACAAACATAATAAATACGTATATAAAACTCTGGACATATGCATGCACAGAGATGATTGGCCCAAAATGGCAATAAGCCATAAAATTCGCTCAAAAAGCGAAGTATCTTTCGGACCTATATGTCGCACACCCACAGACGTCGAACCAGTAGGTTATAAATGAGTGATTGAATTAAAAAGAATGAGATTATATAAGGCACGATTAGTTGCACAAAGTTTCTCTCAAATCCTGGGTAATGAGGAAACATATTCTCCTGTAATATATGCAACAATAAATAGATTTTAATCGGCCTTACAATCTCTGAAGGACTTCATATGAAACTACTTAGTGTCATTACTACATATTTATACGGGAATGTAGAAAATGAAAATTATATAACATGCCTTGGAAGTGCACGGACTCATACTTTGATCCAGTTCGAACCTGTCTTTTTAACTGACAGTAGTATAACTGTTTTGGCGTGAGTTGAAACATGAAAGAGGTGCATGTGATCAATATAAAGCTTTTATATTATTATTGGACACAAGAGTTAGGTCTACTCTATCAAAATAACAAGTCCCAACTAATCTAATAAAACACATATTCGATAAGTGTTTGATGATAAATCACATATTCGATACATGCAAAATTGAATCAATTAAGAAGACCCCAAAGACCATTTATGAAGACAACGCTGCTGGTTGCACGAATCATATTAGAGAAAGCTACAGAAAGAACAAACTCTAGCAAGCTACATCAAATGAGGGACAAATATACAATATCTCAAGTCAAGTGAGAACCTAACTGGCTATTAACAAAGTCAGTAGCTACAAGCAGTTTCAAGCAGTTGTCACATAAGATCGAGCTTCGAAGATTGAAAGACCTTTGCTGAGTTTAGGGGGAGCATTATACACGTTGTACTCTTTTTCCCTTAACTAAGTTTTATCCCATTGGGTTTTCTTAGTAAGGTTTCTTAATGAGGCAACACAACTATGTAGTGATATATATTTGAGGGGGAGTGTTAGATACAAATATATATTATGTAATGACTAATCTACCCTTAGCTTACTCCATAAGCTTTATGTACACTATATAAGGGTATTAAGATACACATAAACATAAGGCTTTCTATGCCACCATTGTCTTCCCTATCTTCTATATTTTATTATCTTGCCTTACTATCATATTGTATTGGTGTGTTTATGATAACATTATTGATCCAAGATCATATATTTCCTAACAATGTTTTTTTTTTAAATTAATGAGCAAATTTTCTTTTGTCGAAGAGGTCTATCAATACAAACATTGGTTTCTTAAAATCCATTGTCTCCTTATTCCTTGTATCCCTCTCTTCTTTCACTTTCAGGTTTCTTGTTTGAGGAAGAGGTTCCTATTTACTACGAGTACTATTCTTATTACAAATTATAAATATAATCTTGTATTGTAATCAATAGAATTTTGTATTAACATATAATAAGATGAATTGAAAATCCACAAAGAAAAAAAAAAATTTTGAACGGCAAATTTGGATCACCGACGGACCATTGAAATTTGATCGTGCCACATGGGTACCACCCGATCATATCATCATTAGGCAATAATGTCAATACAACAATTTAGAAGAAAACTCATTAAATATGAGAAAACCCTCTACATGAGATTCGAACCTATGACCTTTTAGTCTCTAGGTCTTATCCCACCACCAAGAGCCATTAGGTTATTAAGCCATGGAGAAATCCACCAGTAATGTATGGAAAAAATTGATTGAAATGAAAACTCTAAAACAAATGTTAAAAAGATATGGATTAAACTTGTGTCTAACACAGTAACACGACCTCTTAGAAAAACGGATTAATGGATGACAACATCGGAGATATATAGTAGATAACCTTTGATAACCTTTTAATGTGGATTAAACGTTAATGGATTACTTTTTGTGTAGTACTTCCACCAGCACAATCACCATCCACTGCAGTAACAACAACTCCACTATTTTGGGTTTTCAAGGATTTTTCACGGTCTTTTGTATGGAAACGATAACCTTTGACAAGGTAGCCCGAATATCTTTTCACAAAACTTTGGGGACCACGAGCAAGCTGTTGGTGCATTTCCAGGTGACAACATCATTATAGAAGTTTGTCTTGAGTCTATTGAATATGTACTTGTAATAAACGTTAAGTTTTCGCGTATTATAAAGTCAACCTTGACTGTTGACCAAGTCGAGCTTGACCTTTGACCAGGTCGAGGTCAAGGTCAAGTCAAGGCTTTGGCCCGGTCCATGTTTAAGCCTATATATATAGATGTAAGGTTTAGGTTTCAAATTAGAGAAAGAGAGAGAGGGAGAGAGTTTGAGTTGCAACTCAAAAATCTTCTAGTTTTGTTTTCTCTCATACTCTTGCACTTAGGAACTTGGTATATACTTGTAACTGCATTTACTGAAGTAATATACGGTTCCAGTTTATTCATATTCGTGTTCGTATTGATATATTGTTGTTGATTGCTTTTGTATAAGATTTTCCGCACTTATACATTAGATACTTAATCTTGTTAGATCCGGTGGCAAAGGGACTTACAAGTGGTATCAAAGCCAACGGAGTTATTCTTTTGGTTCGGGATTAAGGTATCAACAACAATAAAGGTGGTTCATTTCGATTCTTCAAAGTTTTTTGATGAAAACAAGCTTGATACGTCCATTCGCTCAAGAACAAGCCAAACTCGACCTCGAACACGCTCCAAGGTCGAGCTCGACCTCACTCCAAGCTCGACCTCTCTCTAAGCTCAACCTCGACCTAACCCTAGCTCGTCCAAACACTAGCTAGACCTCCCAAGCTCGACCTCGACAACCTAAGCTCGACCTCGACCCTTTTTCTAGCTCGAGCTCGAACACCCTCCTAGCTTGAGCTCGACCTCCTAGCTCGACCACCATTCTCCTAGCTTGACCACGCTCCTTCCAGCAGACTCGACCTCCTAGCTCGAGCTCGACTCGACCTCACCCAAACTCGACCTCAAGCTCGACCAATACTAGTCAAACTCGACCTAATTTTGTTTTGACCATAACTTTCAAACCGTAACTCCGTTTTTGACGATTCAAGCGGCCACGAATTCGTAAATGAGTCTAATTTCCAATGGTTATGGGAACATCACTTGACCTTGACCAGGTCGAGCTCGACCTCAAGCTCGACCTTGACCTCCTACTAGCTCGACCAACCTTCTGGTATTTTGTGTTCGAAGAACTTGTAATTTTGATTTAGTTTTGGTCTAAGCTTGTTGGAATATTGAACTTGTAAACTCTTTGAGTTTTGGTTCGAATTCTGTAATAAAGCAGTAGACTTGAAAACTTGATCAACTTTAGGTTCTAAATTTAGACAACTCGAATCAATGGTGGCTAGAGTTCTATCCTTTATAGAAGATTCTTAGAAATCTTAGAAGGAATTCAAGACCAGGCCAAAAAGGTTGTTTTGGCAAGGAGCTACTGTGTTATCTCTTGAACAATTGTGTCATGATGTTGTTTTGGAAATGAGCTACTGTGTTATCTCTGGATAGCATATGTGAACAACCGTGGGATGAAGATGAGATTGGGAGATGTGTTGAAACCAAAAACAAACATATAGGCTGTTTTAAGAATTTTGTAGAGAAAAAGGAGGGATAAAAATTTAAAGCTTCCATGTTTTCTATGCAAAATTCTTGGATGTTCGTAGCAATGAAGATCATGGTGTTTCGACAGGGTTTAGTCATGGTATCTTTTTGGCTTTGAATCTGTGTGACATGTGTCCGACCTAGTTTTTGGATCAAAGGCGCATGATTTAAGATTAGGTGATTCAAATGAATCAGATGAAGATTGAAGACCGTGATTGAAAATCCGAGTAAACTGTTTATGATCTTTGCTTAACATGTGTTTGGGATTTTGTCGAAAAGCTTTTGTGATAAAGTTAATCATTTGTAGCCGAGTAATTGAAAATCAAACCTTTATTTAATGCTAATGATGTAGAGATGATTAATCCGGTGACTAGTGAAGAGGTTGCAGATTAAGTGGTTCTCTATGTATTTTGGAGATGCTTACCTTGAGGGGGAGAGTTGATATGAAAGACTTCAGGTGATTGGTGGATTCATGAAGATAAGACAAAGTCAGACACTATTGGTTGAAGACAGATCTTGTGAGTGCTACATATCTGAAATTCAAGTTACAGAATTTCTTATCGTTGTGAGAGCTGATTAAATTCGATGCTGATTGTTGGAGATTCAACTTCTTTATCATATGCCGGTTAAGCTTGAAGATCAAAATAGATTGAGCGATGTTATTTTGCATAATGTCCGGAGTGATGATATCCAAGTTGCATGAGGAAGCAATGATGTTTGTATTACTTTGAAGTGATGATGTTTGACATGATAATATTGCTTGGAGCTTAATTTGGATGTTATTGTTCAGCGGGAGAATTACAATCTGAGTATTGGATTTGTTAATTGTCATTAGGATACAGAGATTTTGCAGTTTGAAGATCAGTATGCAGCGCATAAAGATCAAGTCTTACCAAAAGAAGACATAATATTATTAGTTAACGAAAGTTTGTTGATTGCAGATTTTTTAACTAATGATTGTCATAAGTGATTGCAATAGTCAAGGACTGCTTGATTGGGCATTTCTGTTACTATTTCCATGCATTACAAGTGAAGACTTTGAAGATCGATGAAAACTTCTAAATGTTGATGTCAAGGGGGAGTCTGTTGGTGCATTTCCGGGTGACAACATCATTATAGAAGTTTGTCTTGAGTCTATTGAATATGTACTTGTAATAAACGTTAAGTTTTCGCGTATTATAAAGTCAACCTTGACTGTTGACCAAGTCAAGCTCGACCTTTGACCAGGTCGAGCTCGACCTTTGACCAGGTCGAGGTCAAGGTCAAGTCAAGGCTTTGGCCTGGTCCATGTTTAAGCCTATATATATAGATGTAAGGTTTAGGTTTCAAATTAGAGAAAGAGAGAGAGGGAGAGAGTTTGAGTTGCAACTCAAAAATCTTCTAGTTTTGTTTTCTCTCATACTCTTGCACTTAGGAACTTGGTATTTACTTGTAATTGCATTTACTGAAGTAATATACGGTTCCATTTTATTCAAATTCATGTTCGTATTGATATATTGTTGTTGATTGCTTTTGTATAAGATTTTCCGCACTTATACATTAGATACTTAATCTTGTTAGATCCGGTGGCAAAGGGACTTACACAAGCCACTTAATTTCTTCTGTGACCCTTGAATCCTTTTGATCTTCTAAGCGTGCAACCTATGGAGGGTTATCAAAAAGCACCTTAAGTGATCATAAAAAGGTACCAGATATTTTACAGGTCAGAATATTTAGGCCTTGACAAACAGGTCGGAATATTCAGGCATTAACAAACAGATCGGTTGGGTTATGGGTCAGAATGACACTAACAATAGTGTACGGTATGGTTGAATTACCCGTTTTTGAAACCATTCACTAAAGTTTTCACAATGAATCTTTTGGAGTTGATTTTCATTTAGTCTTCGTGCACGATTCTGCCCCTTAATGAAACTTTTGTGTTCCCTTAAAATAAAAGAAAAACAATTTAACATATAATAAAATCTCAAGAAAAAACTGAAATAATTAAGATATAAAAGTGACTTACTCTCGAAAAGGTGTGATTGAGTTAACATTAAATAACACATAACGATGTGCTTGTTTAAGGGACCTCTCATCGATATCAGATTTAGGGAATATTTTCCTCTTAAAAACTGATTGAGAATTCTCACGTTGCCCCAACGGTCGTCCAGGCCTAAGGAAGTTGGATTCCTCTATCTCATTTTGATTGTCATCATCATCGTTCCTTACTGGTCTGGAAAATAAGGTCTCTAACTCCAGACAGATATCTTGAGCAGAAAGTTAAGCTTTCTCTAGCTAAGTACCCTTCCGCTATTGAACCTTCTGGGTAAGCTTTATTGTTTACATAAGATTTAAGAGTTGAAAGGTCCCTTTCAATAGGGTACATCCACCAAAACGTCATAGGTCCTCCAAGTCTTACTTCTCTAACCAGATGGATCACCAGATGAACCATGACAGTAAAGAACGAGGGAGGAAAAACTTGTTCCATCTTGCATAATGTTATAGCAGCTCGAGATTCAAGAAACTTCAGATCATCTTCACTTAGGTCCTTTAGACAAATGCGCTTGAAAAAGTCACATAAGTCGATGAGAATCATGCTAACATGGTCGGGCAAAGTTCCACGTAATGTTATTGGCAAATATTCTTGCATCAGCATGTGGCAATCATAACTTTTCATCCCCGTTAGCTTCCTATCTTTTAATTGCACGCAACGAGAAATATTAGAGGAATATTCATCGGGAGGTTTAATAGACTTCGGAAGTTCTAAGAACAAATCTTTCTCGCCTCGTGTCATTTCATAACATGCTTTTGGTAGATAAATATTATTGCTTCGAGGATTCTTTTTAGGGTGAAGCTCCTCTCTAATGCCCCATTTCTCTAGGTCTAGACGAGCTTTCATATTGTCTTTTGACTTCCCCACTTGTCCAAGCAAAGTCCCGACAATGTTGTCACATACATTTTTTTCAATATGCATGACATCCAAATTATGACGCAACAACAAGTTCTTCCAGTAAGGTAACTTAAAGAATATGCTCTTCCTTTTCCACGGACTCTTTTCAGCATTGTCAACAAGAAACTCAACACAGTCTAACTGATTGAGACAAATAACCCCAGATGGTGGGATGGGAGGATCTCTTAACTCCTCATATCCATCAAAGGATTGAGTATCTTTACGTGAACAATGATTTTTATGCAAATATCTTCGATGACCCATGTAACACCACTTCTGCCCGTGATCTAGCCATCTTGATGACTTATCAAAAGCACATAGAGGACATGCATATTCTCCCTTGGTGCTCCACCCAGAAAGGTTGGCATATCCTGGAAAATCGGAGATTGTAGAAAGAACTGCTGCCTTTAAATAAAAGTTCTCCTTCATAGAGGCATCATAAGTTTTAACACCGACATCCCACAACTCTTCTAATTCCTTGATCAGAGGTTGCATGTAAACATCTATTTTATTCCCAGGTCCTTTCGGACCGGGAATTATCAAAGAAAGAATGAAGTTCGGTTGTTTCATCACATACCATGGAGGTAGGTTATATGGAATGAGAAAGACAGGCCAAATACTATAGGCTACATTCATCGTCCTATATGGATTAAAACCATCACTTGCTAGGGCCAAACGAACATTACGAGGATCATTTGCGAATTCAGGATATTTCTTATCAAAGTCTTTCCATGCTAATGCATCAGCCGGATGTCGCAACTTACCATCTTGCACTCGCTCAAAATGATGCCATTTCATGAGATCAGACGTCTTTGAGGACATGAACAATCTTTGAAGCCTCGATTTTATGGGAAACCAACGCAAAATGTTCATAGCCTTCTTCTTTTGTAAACCTATTCCATCTTCTGGCATATCTTCCATGGTTTTCCATCTAGAAGTTCCACAAATAGTGCACGTCTCTTTGTCAACGTTATCATCCCAAAACAACATACAACCCTTAGGACATGCATGAAATTTTTCATAGCCTAATCCTAACTTGGCCATGATTATTTTCACAACATGGACTTTTTTAGGTAAAAGGTTTCCTTCGGGCAACAGATCTTGAAGAAACTCCAGGATCACGAATTAGGGATCGAGAGTTTCTTATTTAGATAGTTTCTTTCATGACTCCTTTGAGATTTGAGAAATATATTATAAATTAGTCTTTTATGCTTTTGGGATTTTTTTGTTTACGTATGGTATAAAAAAGGTTTGAAGGGAAATTACTTTTCCTGACTGTATTGAGGTAAAGTCATAAAAGGTAAGAGTCACTAATTGTCATGTTTATGTGGAGAGTTATGAGCTCAGATTTATCTATTAAAGCTGTAAAGGAATTCATTATGACCTCTCGTGACTTCTGTAACAGGTATGTCTTTCGTTGTTCTAAATGGATGCCCTTAAAGGTGAATATATTTATGTGGAGAGTTAGTATGAACCGGATTCCAACTTTTGAGGCTCTTAAAAATCGAAACTGTGTTTTTGGCAATGGTCTTTGTGTTTTATGCGGGGATTATGAGGAGTCAGTGGAGCATCTGTTTTGTGGGTGTGAATTGGCTAATATGGTTTGGACGTTCATTAGCTCCTGGTGCAAGGTATCTTCCTTCTTCGTGTTTTCGATAAAAGATCTCATTGAAATACATGAGAACGCGGGTCTTGGAAAGAAAGAACAAAAAGTGTTTAAAGGTATAATCATGGTAGCGTGTTGGTGCATTTGGAAGGCAAGAAATGATAGAATGTTCTCGAACACCCAAATCAAGATTGAGAAAGTTGTACAAGATATTAAATCTTTGGCCTTTCTTTGGTATAGATATAAAAAGAAAAATGTAAATATTAGCTGGAATAGTTGGAGTAGATTTAGCTTGATGTAATTTTGTTTACTTGATGTATTGTTTGGTATCGCCACTTGGGTTGATACTTGGTTAATGAAGTTTACTTTTCAAAAAAAACAATGCAATAAATTTTTGCTTTTAGGTGGCTGGACTTTCTTTTCGATCTATGAAATTCCTCTGGCCAATCCAGCTTTTAAGTTTACACCCAGTCGATACTCGATAGGCTCGTGGAAAGTGACTCAATGAATTTTCATAATTACGCTATAGATACTAAACCATTTGAGATATCATACAAATTAACGTACAAGTGAAAAATTTTTGTTGATATAACTTTTAATAGTGAGATGATTAAAGCTAGGCTCCAAATCGAGAGATAATGGAACTATATGTATGTTGCAGTGCCACATTGATATTATAACGATATTTGCAAAAAGTGAAATGTTCTCAAAGAATTGATACAAATATAACTTAAAGCTATATCTATTTATCCAAATCCAGTACTTGTACAAGTATAACTTAAAACTGAAATGTTTTCTTCGTAGAAAAAAGATTCTTCCTACATGTATATATAGAAATGATGATGATCAAATCTGTACTAAGTTGTCCACATGGGACCCCGATTTGAGGTAGTCAATCAAACCGTTGGCAACTTTATGTTAACAAGTTAACGTTAAGTTGTTTCTTCCAACTCATAGACTTCGTGTATTAGAAACTCATTTAATTGTTTTGTATGACCTGCATATCTTTCTATATAATAAAGTAGAATTGTTTTTTAAAAGTATTTTTAGAAAAATTATTATGTGTCAATATCACATATTGTTTAAAAAGGTCTTTTTTTTTATTTATGATGTCATATTTAAAAGAACAATGCTTATTTAAAATTCCTAATATTTGGAAAATATATATATATATATAATGTGATGAAATGCCTTTTATTTCTTATTAACGAAATGTGTATTATTATTTTATATATCATTGTATTGGTCGATTCATTATGTTCATATCAAGTTATAGTATTTCAATAACAAAAATTACATACATTTTTTTTATATATTTTTTGTTTGAAAGTTTTAATTAAAATGCCCGGGTTGAATCCGGGTTATCTTTATCTTTATATATAATAAAGGAGAATTGTCTTCTAAAACTATTTTTAAGAAAAATATTATGGGGCAAGTTTATATTTTTCTTCAAAACGATTTGATTTTATTTATGATGTCATATGTCATATTTAATATTGTAATATTTCTAAAAATAAATAGCTAGCTTATTAAATGTTTATATTAAATTTTTACTTTTTGATTGTAAATTTCTTTTTTATGTCTTATTGATGTAATAAGTGAAAAGACTATTTTCCTAGTGATTTTAAAAGGTGTCTGGTATCCCAACTAGACTTTTGGTAATTCAACCACACTATTTGCAGCGATTATCGCTGCAAATAGTGGTGTTTTGTCTATATCCAACTATTTACAGCGATTACTGACAGCGGGCTTGCTATTACTTTGCCAGATTTGTCATTACACACAGGAGGGCCACACTATTTGCAGCGACTATCGCTGCAAATAGTAGTTGTGGTCGAGATATCAAAAAACAATGGTGGGGATACGGGTTGCGTTTTTAAAATTTTGAAATATTAAGCAGCGTAGCTGTTAACCTACACATTTCATTAAAGAGACGAACAAAAATATCGGTTAGATCTCTTTGCATTTGAGGTATAATGCAACGCGTGTTCGACTTCGTACATGATAGGTCTCTTTTTTTGCGTTGCGTTAGGATATCCTTTCGGATTTTAGTAATCGTCGATATGTTTGTGTTGTTTGTATTGTTGTTAATTATTATATTTTTTTTTGTTTTGTTTGTTGGATCTACACTTGTGTGTTTCTTACTAACATTTTTAATTGATAGAATGAGAAATGTCATTGTAATATAAAATTACTTGAAAGTCTTGAAACAAGTTAGATTTGAATTAAAGTTCTTCTATTCACGAACCGAAGTCAAATATAACCAAACTGTCAATTGTGCCAAAAAGCTAATACGAACCTTGAAATTCTTTCATTTTGGCATCTATAGGATCAGGATGTCAAATTGTCAATTGATAAATGAAAATTGATATTGGAAGCTTGGAACCAACAAGATACATCCAGGTCATAAATTAAAAATAAAAAGAAAAATGATTTTCAAACCAACAAGATACATCCAGGTCATAAATTACTACGAGTATATAATTTTTAATATTAGAAAATGATAATGCAAGCTGTCAAATTAATGCCCCATTACCAATTCTTGTTCCCCACTAGTTTCCTTGCACGCCAGCCAATTTTGAAAACAAGCCGGTGTATTATTATATTAAACTTAACTAGCCAACAACGTCTATCATCTAACATCAATATTATATTATTCTTATAAAAATTGCTAAAATCCCTTAAGAAAAAGAATAACCTATTTTTTACTGTGTTAGCTCAATAGGCTCAAAATTATTAAGATATTGTGTACGTGTTCTTACCAATTATTATAACCCTATAAAATCAACCAAAACACAAATACAGTAACACTAAATTGATTAACTTTATTAGCAATTATAAATGTGTAACTTCTTTTTTAACAATCAAATAAAATACGAGTATAATTAACTGGTGCGCATCAATTAATGAGCAAGATCTCAAATCATCAATTCATAGAGAAAAACAAAAATATACATACATTTTATATGTCCAAGAAATTGATTAAAAATGAGGTATAGAACAAAACAATAAATCGAATATTCATGACCAATAAATCAAAATAAAAAATATAAAAATAAAAAATCATAATTTAGTAGATCTTGGCGGAGCAAACCGTGTAGAGAAACTACGAGGCAACAAATCATCATCTTCATGAATATCACCATCATTAAAATTAAGTGCATAACTTTGAGGATCATATTGGAAAGGCGTATTAGCATTAGAAGACCTTGTTTTCGGCTTCTTACTAAATTTCCTTAGGAAATTTTTCCATTTAGGTCCAGCAATAAGCTCAGAATACTCTTTAACACTTTTGGCACGTCTCATGAACCACGTATCTTTATCAAGAAGGTCGCCGGATTGTTGTTGGTACAAGAATCCGGCTGTTTCGCCATCATGCATACGTGGGTTGTCAAAACAACAAAATAGATTATTGAAACAACTATTCGACGACGTTTCGTCATCGAAATAGATGTTGTTGTTGTTGTTGGAGATGACATCATCTTTGCCTTCATGTTCATTTTCCATGATAATTGGTGTAGTATAAGGGACATTTAAGGCTTGTAGTTCTTGTGGTTTGGACATTTTGTTTTGTTAAGGTTTTTGATTATTTTTTGGGATATGTTGGGAGAATGTATATTGTGTTGGTGTGTGTGTGTTTTTTATAGATAGTGTGGAAATGCGTGTGGATTTTGTGTGGGTTTATTTTGGGTGATGGGGGAAAAGTGTAAAAAAAAAAAATAATAATAATAATAATA
Source organism: Erigeron canadensis (assembly GCF_010389155.1). Classification (NCBI taxonomy): domain Eukaryota; kingdom Viridiplantae; phylum Streptophyta; class Magnoliopsida; order Asterales; family Asteraceae; genus Erigeron; species Erigeron canadensis. Next base: position 14,082,989 of record NC_057763.1, read on the forward strand.
ATAATAATAATAATAATAATAATAAAAGAGAAAGAAAAGGATAAGTATGGAAAATTCGATAGAAACAAGTCAAAAATGGGAGGAAATGAGTGTGAAGGTCAAAGGAAATACCTTGAGAAACAGAGGAAGTGATCTTGATTTTGTTCTAAGAAGCTATTTACGATAAGGCAGAAAATATCGCGTTTTAAAACGAGTATTTAACATAACATTTACAAAAGATCAAACATTAAATCCCATATCTTTATTAATGATTTTCGAACTACTTCTTTATAGACATTGATTAAACTGCATTAAATAGCATAAATTTTCTTAATAAATTTTAGGGAAATACTAAATAAGGTGCATAAAAAAACTTATACCTTTCATATTAAAAACCCATCCCTGATTTTTATGTTAATGTACAAACAATTTATACACCTTAAACACAACCTTAAAGGTTAGTATTTAGCAAACCCCTAAATTTTAATACTATATACACCCTAAATCTAAACATAATTATTTCCTTACCAAAATCATCCTTTCTATATTGGAAAATGTTTTAATGTTTGATCTTTACCAAAATCATCTATATAGGGTAACACTCCGGTGAAAACACTTTTAAAATAAGAATGGTGAAAATACTTTTAAAATAAGAACACTTAAAAACATCATTTTGATGCAATAAAAATCCATAAAACTAACATAGTGTTTAACTAATTATCATTATTTAAGTGTTTAACAGCATATTGATCCATCAAAATCTAAAAAACCACATTTTTTTTTGTGCATCCATCTTGGATGCATATTCATCGATATGATGCATCCAACAAAAAACGAGATTTTTTCGATTTTAACGGATCAATGTGCTGTTAAACACTTAAATAATGATAATTAGTTATGCACTATGTCAGTTTTATAGACTTTTAATGCATCAAAATGTAATTTTTAAGTGTTCTCGTTTTAATTTCGTTCTCATTTGATTGTCATCCTATATATCTATATATATATATATAAAGGGAAAAGGGAATATAAGGCTGTCCGACACCTAAGCTTATGTGTGGAACCCTTCACATACTAATATTTTACTATTTATTGTTTAATGAATAAATGCATGGGCCCCCATGATTTTTATGGATTAAAAAAACAATATGTGAGTGTTCCACACCTAAGCTTAGATACCCGACAGCCTTATATTACCATCCCCCATATATAAATATAGGAGGACAATCAAATAAGAACGGTTTTAAAATAAGAACAGTGAGAACACCTTAAAAACATCATTTTGATGCATTAAAAGTTTCTAAAACTGACATAGTGCATAACTAATTATCATTATTTAAGTGTTTAACAACACATTGATTCATCAAAATCAAAAAAATCACGTTTTTTGTTGGATGCATCATTTTGATAAATATGCATCCAAGATGGATACACAAAACAAAAAACATGATTATTTTGATTTTGACGGATGAATTTATTGTTAAACATTTAAATAAAGATAATTAGTTATGCACTATGTTAGTTTTATGGACTTTTAATGCATCAAAATGATGTTTTTAAAGTGTTCTCACCGTTCTTATTTTAAGATTGTTCTCACCAAAGTGTATAAATATATATATATATATTAAAGCAGCAACGGATAAATAACTAACACCCCCACGCTTCCTATGGTTCAAAAATAGGACGAGATATTGTTCGTTAAGTTGGCAAGATTGGAATTCGTTTAACATTTGTATGTAGATATTACTTGTATCTATATTGGCCACTCATTTGCGCGAGTTGGCGAGTTGTGAATAAAAGTTACTTTTCAATATAAATAACTAACACCTCCATACGGATGCACTCACGTCGGCTAAACTTCTGGCAATACCCTAAAGGGTTTGCTCCCTATATGTTAGATGACTATAAGATTGCTAAAACCACTCACCGCATTTGCATGTGTTAGGATTCGAACCTAAAAGCCTACAAAATAAACTACATTGTGAAAAACCCCCTAACCACTAGGCTAACACCCCAAATGAAGAATTTATTTAACATCATTAATAACAATTGTATATTTTATATTATCAAAAGTTCACATTAAGTGTATTTAATGTAGCTAAATTATTGCATTTAGCAAAAAAGACCTGCTATATATACTCCATACTTTAAAGGCCCCTTATCATTATACTAGGTGCTTCATAATGCCTCGCGTTGCGGGGCCATAGTTATAATTTTTGTGTGTCTTGTTTTTTAAAGATAATACCATAACTTCTATATAATAAATTAATAACTATGTTTACTCAAGCAATAAAATGTTAACCGAAAACACCCAACTATCAAACTAAAGCAAATGAACTTAGAAAAAGAACATTAGAAAAAAAGGGTTTAAAAAATAAATATATGTAAAACGAATACGTTTAAAAAACAAATAACTTAAGAAAGATAAATATAAAGTACAAACACAAATAGCACCATAAAATTACAAAATAGATGTTTAAAAAAAACAAAATGTTAAAAAGTATATAAAAAAATATATAATACAAAACATCGAAACAATAAAAGATACAACACAATTTTTTTAAAAAGGGAAAATTACACTTTTGGTCTTCGAACTTGACACATTTTTCACTTTTAGTTACTAAACTTCAAAAATTACAAATTATACACTGAACTTGTCACTTTTTTTCACTTTTGGTCACTGCGTCAACTTTGTTAGCTTTTCCCCGTTAACTTGTCCCGATTCGTTAATTTTCATTCACTTTTCATCCTTCCCATTATTCCATAACTAAAATCGATAATCGGTCCAACTTCAGGTTTATATATTGTTTTGGCCGATTAGTGAAAATACATATTCATTTATTATGTTTTGAAACAAATTTTTTATGTATACAGTTACTATCTATTTGTTATATAGTAGTTTGATTAGTTGAAATAATTATTTTTTTTTAACGACGATGAAATAATTGTTATTGAAATTTTTATTTATAAAGATAGATTTATTTAGTGATTATGTTTGAATTTCGAGTCTTATTATGTCTATTTTAACCGTAATTCTTTTTTTTTATTATATAAACTTATATAGTTTTTCTTAATTCATTTTATTAACTATTAATAAATGAAAATAAAAATAAGATATTGTAATGTTTATCTGAAGTAACGTGTTGTAGGTTTTTCTGATAATCCATAACGCCTTATGATTTAACCATAAATATTTTTGTCTATGTTATATAAATTTGTTATAAAACATATAATATGAACTAATTTTTAAATATATTTTTCATTGATAAAATTTACACCAACTACTATATGTTATAAATAAAAATGTTTAGAGTCAAAGTTAAAAGTAAAAATATTTTAAAAAAATCAAAATAATAACATTTAAAATTGGATGAATGAGGTAAATATAAAAAAAATTAGGTAAATTACACTTTTTATCACTAAAGTTTGTCGATTATCGATTTTAGTTATGGAATAATTGAAAGGACGAAAAGTGAAAAAAAAACTAACGAATCTGTGTAACTTAACGGAGCAAAACTAACGAAACTGGGCGCAGTGACCAAAAGTTAAAAAAAGTGACAAGTTCAGTGTATAATTTGCAATTTTTGAAGTTTAGTGACTAAAAGTGAAAAACGTACCAAGTTCAATGACCAAAAGTGTAATTTTGCCTTTAAAAAAATAACCAAAAAAAGAAATGTTTAAAAAGCAAAAGAAAAAAAGAAAATATAAGACCAAAAGAAAGAAACAAAAGGATAAAGAAGGAAAAAATGCAATTCTTTGAATTTGGAAACAAAATACAACAAAAGGATAAGGGGGTTGGGAGTTCAGGAGGAAAAAAAAAACATGAGTGAAAAGTGTAACTTTTTAATCCAAAAAAGTAGCAAATAAAATTTAACAATGAGGGGGATGACCGAAGGGAGACCTGGAATCCATGACCTTGAGTATTTAAAATGGCGCCCAAACCACTTGTTCTAAAACCTTTTATGTTTTATATATCGAAAATCAAATATATATTCAGAAATTCCGTATAAAGACAAAAACTATTGTTCACATTTAATTGGCTTATTATAGAAGATAATTAGTTATATTATTTTTGGACTTTTATATAATATATAAGTTTTCTTTTTGTCATAATATTTAACAATAATATATAAAGATAAATATAAATAAAATTTATTAAAAGATGTATTGTGTTAGTAAAAAGAAAATTTAATGTAATGGTTAGAAAATAATAATAATAATAAAGAATGACATGATTAAATAAACAAATCTAAACGATGTTTAAAGACAATTAATTAACTAATGATTATATAGGATTATAGGTGTGTTCATAATATGTATGAGATACCTTTAGAGCAAAACCCTTCAATATTTCTTTTGCTCAATCAAAATTTTCTTTCCACATTCTGAAAACAATTCAACCCATAGCAATCAAAATTTCCTTCTTTAATTTTTCTTTCATGTTTCTCTCTTTTTCTTTATGTTTCCCACTTAATCAGTTTAATCCTACAATTTTAGATTTATAATAGACATGGCATTTCGATATAATTAATTTACAAACTTTTTGTACATGAAATTATGTGTGTTATGGAACTTGAAAAAAAAAAGAATGTATAATGAAGGATGTTCATAATTTTATAGCTAAATGTCATAAATTACACTTACAAAATAATGCATGAGAGATACTAAATATTGTAAAAATCGTTAATTTTCAATATGCATTTACTATTACGGATGAAAACAAGTTAGAAAAATTTACTTTTTTTTGTTTTGTTTCATGCTCATTGTTTTGATTTGTATCAAATATGTGAAGCCGTTGGATTCGATACTACTTACGTACAAGGTAAACCCGTATGAAATACCTTTTGGACTTTTGGTATCTTTGTTGTTATTGACAACGGGACAATATTACTTACCTAGTTGACGAACTCTCCCAGTCACACAATCTTGTATTTTTGGGGCTCAACATCAGTCAACAATGGTGACTATCTTAATTTTCTTAATTCCTATAGTAGGATAACTAAAAATAAAAGTTGATTGTGTGACAGGAATCGTTCAAGTTGAAGCTTTTGTCAATCACCAACATGAAAGACGATAATTTCTTGTTGGCGCCAACTTGTTCCAACAGCAGCTCAATTTATACTTATGGCTCCTGATTTTTATCCTAACAGTGGAATGATGGGGAAATGACGAATTGAATGCAGGTGGGAGACTTGTAAAGTAGACGATTTCTCCAACCTCAAATGACAGTAGATTGAATACCTTCTATAGAAATCCTGAGATGTTATGTGACGAGAGAGTGAGAGAAGGCAGTTGGCTGGTACTCCACAGGCTTCACACTAGAGATTTAGTAACTGTAGCCTATCATAATCGAACTTTCATCTTTCTGGTCCTAAACACAAAGGCATAACGACAAATTAGCATTCACTTCACAATTTTAGGTTCAACAAAGGCACAAGTCCATTTAACCAGAAAACTCTACTTTTCGCAGCTAATCTTCTGGTTTGCAATTCGAGTGGCTTGGTTAAATGGTTACTGGGCAAAAGCCGAACATGACAATGTACCACACCCATCCAACTGAACATCTCTTGCCGAGAAAACCATCCAAATCAAAACTTATTAATAGCATTACACAACATGCAAATTTCAATTCAGTACTTGTTTTGCCAGGTGAATCCTAAATGCAAACTCACATTCACATATCCAGGAATGTATCAAAGGTAGAGATGTAACCAGTTGCATTCATGTATTTGTGTGTGTGTGTGTGTGTGTGTGTGAGAGAGAGAGAGAGAGAGAGATGACCTTAAGATAAATGGCAACCCGGTTCTGTTTTAAGAAATAACACATTCTATGGTATGATAATCTGTTAAATTACCGTCGATAAATAACCAATATGAGGAGTAACTAAGAGAAAGTACTAAACTACGTATTTTGACCCAAAGGGTAGGATGAAAATTATTGATTTGATTGTACTTTTGGTGGAACCTTTGAAGTTATGGTACGTAACAGGTTAGCTATTTCCGTGAAGCTTGGCCTCTCTGATGGCTCAGCTGACCAACACCTCTCCATCAAAGATCTCCATTCAGGATCACATGATTCTGGAACAGGAGGTCTTAGGGTATTGCTCACAATCCCACCTGATTATTGGTGAACACAGAATATAAAAACAAAATACGAACACACATATATACTTGTATGAATATGTATATGTATGTGCTTGAATTACCAATTATTGCTCCATAATGCAAGTCGGCGTACGGTTCATCGCCAGTAAGTAGTTCCCACATGACAATGCCAAATGAGAATACATCAACCTACATGATGAAAGGAAAAGGAAAGCAAAGATCAACAAAAAAAATGAAGCGGTTAAGATTGCACTTGGTTTGTAGTTTGGGTTTTACTATGGGTGCGGGTTTGATAAAGTAAAAGTATGGGGAATGGAATGAATTTCAAACCCAACCCCCTTTAATGGGTTTGAAAAGGAGCAATGCTAGATTGACAAACTAATTACAAACAAATTTCTACAAACACAATTTTATGGACTTCATACCCATTTTTGATTCCCATATTAACAAACCAAACAATACCTATCACTTTCAATTCCTATTCCTTCATTGCCAAACTTCCAAAACCAAACAAACATACCCTAAGTTATTAATGCCAACATATCTTTTTAAAATGTCACAGTTACAAGTATTTACTTTAATTGCACATGATACAAATCAAACTTTCATATGTTCTGATACAGTCATCATTATTTTAAATTACCAGAGTTCATAATGAAATATTGAAGGTTTGGTATGTCCATGTGTATAAAGAATTGGGTAAAGTATATAGGAACAACAATTCAAACTTTGATGCATCCCAAGGAATTAAAGTACATGGTGTATCTATGTACATTCCAAGTACATCGGCATTATATTACTTAAATCTGAAAAAGAAAAAATCAATTGACCCATGAGCCAAAAATAAAATAAAGGTAAGAGATATGCACAAACCTTTTCGGAAACAAGACTACTGCTACCGTTGAGAAGTTCAGGTGCCATCCATGGAAGGGTTCCACGGACACCACCTGAGATTAACGTTTGACGCTTCACTTTTGATAACCCCAAATCTCCCACCTGATAATACATCACAAGAGACACTTTACTAATCACCATATCTCCCAAACTGGAGCAAATATTGTTAAGAGCCCTTAATTATGACATTAGTCCAGCAAGAACCCTCACAAATTGGTTTATTTCAGTAGCAATGTTATAACAAATATCCTTGCCAGACAAAGCAAACTATAACTATTCATGCAATTTGGTTAAACATGACGTTTTAAATGTTGCTTGTTGCATGGAAAAAGTTTATAATACTGCAATTTACTATACTTGTTTACAAATATTATAGTTATATCTAAATTTTATTATTAAAAGAAATTCTGTATGCACGTATCGAGTATCGGTTAATTAATCTTCTATTAATCTATTGATGAGCTGAAAAAAACATCTAGGGAATTCCACTTTGTTGCAAATATAGAACAACTTTGGACAAAGAATCCGTCAAGATGGCTTAGATTTGCACCTACGTTTTCCAAAAGTTGTCCAAAACTGATTATCCATATAAATTGTTACTGCTTCTTTTTGCATTTTTACAAGGAGCATTCTAAGTTAGGAATTGAAAGCTAAGCCGAATGGGCTCATAAAGGCCATCACTCATTAAATCCAATAAGTACTACAACATAAAACATCAGTTTAAATAAAAAAAACAGCCCTGAAGGGATCTGTGAACTGAAGCTGGAAGTACTTTTCAAGGAGAGTGTAAGAAATTAGTCTTGAAGCATCTTGAACTCAAAACCATATAAATACAACTATTAGCCATTTAAAAACATATTGAAAGATCTCAAGGAGGGTCCAAGTATTTGTGGAAATTAATAAGCAGGTCAAGAGTCATTCACAGTTTACCAATTAGTTTCTAGGGTTGGTCAATTTCCTTTTAACTAAAATTACCTCTGGGCTAGCCACAATGCGGGTGGTTGCCCTGGGACAAGTCAGCTCAAAGAGCGGGTGAGATACCTACATTGACCAAAACAAGAGAACATTTTTTTTTTTTTTTTTATCATTTTAAAGTTAATGATTAAGTATTGGTAGGAGTAACCAGCCAGGGTTTAGGGATAGATAAAATAAATTGGTTTTTGACATTTGGAAATGCCTTCTCGAATTTTAAGCATCGTCGTGGTTCTTTTTCGTCGCATTAATGACAATTCTGTTCCGCCCGTATCAATCAGTATCAAAGCACACGATTTAGGACCAATCATCTTTAATAAAATAAATAAAATATTTCTGTTCATCAACAGTAGTGTTCACAATAGGCACTGTTCACACAAATATATTAGCAAACTTATATTCCCTAAAACAATCTATTCCAACCAAATAGAAACAACAAACTTTGAAGACGGGTTAAAAAATGTCGAACACATGGTCACACAACAATCTGACATAGATAACCGTAAGAAAATGATTATAGAACGTTTTGTACAAGAGATGTGTCTCCAGATCTCGGTTGTGAACAAGTAAATGCATGGTAAAGATGAAGAAACAAGAAAAGGATAAGCGGCAAAAAAGAATGGTGAAGACAGCAACTGGAAGAAATTTGTAGTTTGGCAGGGATTAACAGAGAAGGGTAAAAATCGTGTTGTGGGATACGGTGTCACTCTAAACACAACCAGAAAACACAAGTTATTCCCAAATCCCAAAAAGCAAGCTTTCAGTGCACAAATAAAATACTCTTAAAGCACAGACTAGGGAATTATGTACTAATGCAATTTCAGTTGGGACTTGGGACATATGTAATTACCCGGATTGACTTTGAGTCTTCTGACATCGGGGGATTGCTTACTTTTCAGATAGTAAGCAATTATCATTTTTCTTTCTTATCTATCTAGTATAGATAAATAGAGTGTATCATTTCATACAGTATTGTTATAATGACCTCGTTAATTCATTCATAATAGTAATACCTAAGATTAGCAGCAGTTTAAGAGCCTTGAGCTCCAATATAATAACCAAATTTTTTCCAATGACTAAAGGTTATCAGAATTTCTGCATATGTGTAAATTAGGACTAGCACGGTACTCGCGTAATGCAGCAGTCGTGGCCGTGACGGTGGTCTGGTGGTATTGGCGACAGGTGATGATGGTGCGACTATTGGTGGTGGGTGGCGGTGTCGAGTGGTGTAGGTCGAAGTAAATGCCATTGATGTAGAGGTAATCAATCTAAAGGGGTAGTGGGATATTTTAAAAGATAAGAGACTAATGGTGTAAATTATGTCATTAAGCGTATAATGGTCATTTCGCATCTCTTTTTTTTCTAACTTTTCAACAAGGTTGTATAATCTTTATATAGTAGTATAGATAGATATGAAGAGCAACAAACCTTGCATATCGGACGGTGAGGATCGCGTAGATTGACAAGTAGGTTGTCACTTTTCAGATCGAAATGAACAATGTTTTTTCCATGTAGGTATTCCATTCCAAAAGCAACATCCATAGCAATCAATAGACGTTTACGCTTATCTAAATTCCTGATAATAATCATCCAAACTTTCAATATCCAGCACTATAATTTGCTTTTTAAATAACATTGTTGCTTCATATTTACCATAAATCTTATTATATGTACCTCTCATTCTTTTGTAAAGCCGTTCTTAAAGAACCATTAACCATATACTCTGTTACAGTAGCAACAGAGTCGTTAGGACCATCAAGTACAACCCCATAGAAAGCTACAACATTTGGATGATGAAGATCTGCAAGCTTGATTGCTTCATTCCAGAAATCCTCCCTCTGTAAGTAACACAAAGTTATAAAATGGGTATGCATATTTAACCAAGCAAATTGCAAAACGGCATAAGGTGAAGAGAACAAAAACCATGCGTTCTTGTTCTGAAGCTTTCCCGGCAAAACATCTGTCATTTATTCGTTTAATTGCAACATCCGATCCTCTCCACTTCCCATGGTAAACAGTTCCAAATGTACCTGAACCCAGTTCACGAAGCTCTTCGAGGTCACTGTTCTTGATTATCTTACAAAGCAAAGTGAGAAAAATCAGAAGATAGTATTGTGAAAGTGGACACCATATTAAAGATCAAATCTTATACCTGCAAACGACCAATTCCATCTGAAGCCGGAAACCCAAGATTTGTTTTTTCTGGAACCTTGGTTTTTAAACCCTACAGGGACAAAACACAATAATTTACACAGATGAAAATAACACAATGTGCATGAAAAGAAACTCTGGCAACTAGAGGTGGCAATGAATCGATTTACTTAAAAATGTGTCAATTCGGGTTATTTTTGTTTCTAACAAGTCCAACAGGTACAAAGTAAAATGAAATCACTTAAAAGCAGAAGGAACACATAGAGTGTACAGGTTTAAAGATTTAAATCCACAAACAAGGATGATCTATGCACAAGACATCCTAAACAATTTTATTCTAAAAATATTGGATTATTATTGAGACAACATAACTCTTCCAATCAAAATTTACAAGATAATTAATAAAAAACAAATCAATTTGAAGATAAATGTTTCAAGTCATCCCACCAAACCTATACCAAAAGTCCCCCTTTTGACCAGCTGACAAACCAGCCAATTTTTCCACCTCTGACGAAAATATAAATGATGTCCTTAGACAGCAACAAAAGGATATACAATCAAAAGACCTCGGCTTCAACTCCTGCATGCACATCTGCAATACTATTCTGAGCTTCACCACCCGGGCTGGCCTCCACGCCACGTTTATTTGAGTCAGGATTAGACGGCGTCGATGAATGGAGAACAGATGCGGCCACACCTTCAGCAACCGCCTGAAGTTCTTGTTTGATCAGCTCTTCTGCTGAACCTGTAGACAAAGTACAATGATCCACAGGAGTACTCAAGTAAGATAACCCATTAACAGATGTACCCACTCTGACTGGTATGATAATGGGCTGGAAGTTTCCTAAGGTATATTTGTTAAGCATATATATAAAAAAATATATATATATTTGAAGTGAAACAAATACAGTAATAATTTTTGAGAGCTTAATGATATCTCAAAAAATTAAACCATTTCGACAAACCTGTTATAACTTTTTACCTACAAAGGAAGTACTCCTTTGACTCATTACTCATCCGGCCCAATTTTTATAATTTATACCTCTACCCATCAGACATGGAAAGAGAGACAGCAAGATACAATACGAACCTATATCAGAATGACAATGTTCAGCACCAAATTTCAAATCCAAATTAGAACTTGGCTGGTGAGCTCCATCATCCATCAGTGTGTCTCCCCTGGGTGATTCTTCCTTGACACCATTACCTTCATTTTTTGCCATAAGTTTACTAGGTCTAGGTGGTGGAAAATGAGTATCATGTTGTAACATCCAAGGATCCTGATTGCTAAAAAGTGAGTTTGCGCCATCTTGGGTTTCAGGAACCCCATTAAATGGATTAAGGGAATCTATTAGCACATTTTCCGCTTCACTTTTTTGCTCAAACTGTAATGGGTAGACATTCCACTCACTAACCAGTGGGGTTCCTTCTGTTACACGAGCTGAGTCAATACCAGAAAATACAGGACCACCCTCGTTAGCATTACCACCCAAATTGTTTGCTCTAAATGAGTCTATTGATTGGATATCATGCAACCGTGGAGCCTCGGAAGTAATGTAATTTGCATCAAGAACCATTTGGGGTTTACCAACGGTGTTGTCAAGATTCAGCTCCCTGGGTCTATTTTCTAAGATGTCTTCTCGTGGTTTTTCAACACGAAAGCCAACTTGGTTATTGTTGACAACAATTTCTTGGGGGCGTATTCGTAAATCTTCCATTCTCGCATCTATTTGCCTCAGATTATCATATGTCAATCCGGATTCTACATTTTCCTGTTTTGAAACAATTAAAGCAATATTACCGGAATGGTCCCTTGGAGACTCGTGAACCTGACTATCTGAAGTTGGTGAACTAACTCCAACAGGGTTCAACTCACCAACTCGTTTATTTACCACTTGCTCTTGTTTTGCTTGATATTGAATTGGCATGGCAGATTGTTGAACTGGGCTTTCATGGCCACATGAGGGGGCTTGATGGACCATAACACCATAAGGACTTGATACCACAGTATTCGGTTGCATCATTATTCTGGTGTCCTCTACTCTAAGACTGTGATAAACTGGATTCACATCAGAAACCGTTGATCTAGGGCTTTCTTTACGTTCTTGTGCCACCGTATCCGAATGCGCATGGGGCAATGCTTTCTGACACATAATGCAACCATCAAATCTAGGCAGTTGCTCAGGGTATATTAATTGTTGAGTGGGTACCAGATTATCAGAAAAAGGCACGTGTTCCGGCGGAGAAATCTGATTCCAACCATAAGATACAGGAATTGTTGGAGGAGATATTTGAGTTTGAGGCTGAGGTTGAGGCTGGTAAGTATTGTAGTTTTGATCATAAGAAAGATGAACCCTGTCGGGAAAATGTTCCATTCGAACCTCAGGTTGCCTTACAATTTGAGGAGCTGAAGGCTGAACAGGAACCGGAACAGGAACTGGAACCGGAACTGGTACCAGATTTGGATTTGGATTTGGATTTGGTTTGAAACTAATATGTGAAGGAGGAGTTATAAACTGTTGCGGGCTGACTCCTATTCCAACAACATTATCATGGAGTTGGGGTTGGGCATAGACAGGACCAATGCTGCTCATAAACTGAGACTGGTACCCCATTTGAGGTGGCGGCACCTGTATATACTCTGTATGGCCGAACGTCCCATGGCGGGGATCAACATAAGTCTGGACATAAGATGGCGCCTGAGGAATAGTAGCTCCGGTGGGTGGCAAGTCATATCTCAATGGTGCTGGTGGTGGCTGTTGAACATGGACAGGGACGGGCATTTGCAAAACTTCCACTTCGTGATCAGATTGACAAGGTGAAGCTGGAATAACAACGGCTTTAGCAACAGGAACACCGGTGGCTGAACTGCCAGCAGGAGATATTACACCACCAGATGATATACCAGCCGCCTCATTTTGATCATGTCCGATACTATCCACACCACCTTCCGTCCCGCTCAATTCTGAATTCTGAGTAGAAGAAGCGCTAGCCATACTTCCCTTCATACCCATAACACCAGCAAAACCAGTAACACCGCCATAAACATCCCCAATTCCATTCACCGCCTCAACATATTTCTGCCCACTATCTTGTAAATCCTTAAACCGCATAACACTAGAAGACTCAAGATCCGAAAACAAAAACAGCCTTAACTTAGCCGAACCATCAGCAGACCTCTCGACCAACTTATCATACTCATCCATCATATTCTCCAAATCATCCGGTCTTGAAACCGTTACAAGTGAATCAAGATCCTCATCAGGTAACTGATACTTAATAACAACATTCCGTCCATACGAATCAAACATCTTCTGAATCAACTCATCAAACCCCACATCTCTTCTAACACTAATAATCCTAGTATCCCCACCAACATATCTTAACATCCCGTCACTCGGTCTAGGCAATATCTTCCCACCATAACTACACAAAAACTTAACTTTCCTCCCCATACCCGACTCGTCACTACCTTCCTCACTAGCACGATCCGATACATTACTACCCCCACTACTAGCAACCGTTCCTAGATTCGGATTATAACCACTCGGACCTAAACCAGGACCAACACTAGTATTAACGCTCGCGCTATTACTAATGTTACTATTGGGAGTAGTAAATCCATAATTAGGTACTAATCCGACACCGCCAGTAGTAGTAACGGGCAGTGGCATACGTGGCAACCAACTAGTTGTAATAGAGGGAACTACATTAACATTACCATAACTCAAACCACTAACGTAACCGGGATCCGGCACGACGGCAGGTGCCGAAGCCGGATAATAAACCGGGCTACTCGTGACAGGTTCACGGGGCAAAGGATTAGAATTAGGTGCAACAATGCGTGGTTCATCAGCACTAATTGGTCTAGCTAATTGAATTGGACGCAAATTATTATTATTTGGTAACACATTATTATTATTATTGTTGTTATTCTGATCATATGCCATTATTTTATCTAACAATTATCCAATAATAATAGTAATAACAAAGAAGATCTAATAATAATGAAAAATATAACTCAATATTTGTAATTTCCAGATATTAACAATTGTTTGGAAAATTGATTAAATAATTGAGTGATTGATGAGTAAACATAAACCCTAGGAGAAGAAAAGTGTATAGAAATGAATGGGAAAACCTGAAAGAGATAGTGTGTGTATGTGTGTGTGTGTGTGAGGCGGTGAAGGATTTACCAACAATTGACAGGCGTCCCGTGCGTATGTATATGTTTCTCTCACATTCAGACAGTGAGACCCACACACACTTATTTATTCAAAGATGGATGGGTTTTCTAGATAAACATGTCATAATAAAATAAGGGAAAATGTCTAGCATACATAATTTTCACGGAAGAGGATTGCTTTAAGTTCTTCCAATTTGACTAGTCACCTTTGATTGAAAATTAAAAACCAAAATTTAAAGTTAATGATTGAATCTTAGCCTTTACTTTTCAATCAAGGGTCAAGATCCTCCCAACTTGACTAGTCAGGTTAGAAAAACTTAAGGGAATCTTCATCTGATTTTCACACATCTTATTTAGTCTTTTTTTAAGTAATAAGATTTATGGAAGAAAGATGATATAAATTAATGTTTATATGAGGTTAACAACATCATATAAGTTATAAGTTATTCCTATAAAATAAAAAGATAATAAATTTTTAATTTGATATAATAATCATTATAACCACTTAATGTTTTATTATGATATAATATTTATAAATCGAATATTACAAGGGTGAAAACATTAAATGCGGCTGAAGTTAAGTGACTAAAATAATGATAGTTTTTAAAATCAAGTGATTAACTCATTCAAGATAGAAATTAGATGGTTAAAATAATTATTGTTTTAAACTTTTTAAAACAAGTAAAGACCCATAAACTCATAAGCTCATGTAATATGTTTAAAAAAGAAACTAATATATGGGGTTGACGGGTTGGTTTCGGGTTAAATATGTCACATGAGTTTATGAAATGTGTGTTATTACGGGTTGAATATTGTCAACCTTAGTTCAGTAAAAAGTTTAAGAGATAAAAACACTAACTCGACTAAACTTTGACGTTTTAACCATTTTGAAGAAAAGTAAAGTTATTGGACGTGTTGGTTTCAGATCATACACGTCATATGGGTTTATGGATTGTGGGTCATTACGGGGCTGAATTCTGTCAACCCTATATCAGTTGAAGGTTAAAGTTTACACTAACTCGGATAAAGTTAAGTACTTTTATCGTTTTTAATAAAAGTTAAGTGATTAAAACAATAATGGCTTTAAAGCTATCTACTTAAATCGTTCAAATTCAAAGTTAACTAATTTATACAGTTATTGTTTTAAAGTTTATGATTATATTGTTTGGAAAAAAAAAACAGTTAGGTGGTTAAAATGATAATTATACCAAAATTAGGTTATTAAAACGTTATTAACCCTAAAAAGAAAAATTAACAATCGGCATCAGCATTTCTCTCTTATCTTTATCTAAGAGAGTAATTCTCTTTTTTTCTTTTTCTAAAAAAACAATATATCTGAATTACCACTTGTTTCTCTCACTAACTTAAATATTTTAATCTAATATATTCACCACCATTGTTATCATCAGCCTCTCTCCACCACGCGTCACTGCCACCATTACCACCCATCACCGCCACCACTACTTTCATCGTCGCCACAACAAGACCGTTTTCGTTAGCATCATCGTTGCTACATTGCTCAGATATGTGTCCAGTAATCTTGAGTACATTTATGTCAAGGATTGACTTATACGTGATTAATACTACACTATCAGATATTAATGGTTTTTATCTTGAGAAAAAAAATCTGTATCATGATCACCCCGCATTGACTTATTATTAGCTTTTTATTGATATAAATGACAATGATTTGATTGCTATGAATTTTAGCAACTTTTTGTAAGCTTTTAGGTTGTTTTTAACAGTTATTAAAAGTTTTTTGCCTTTCTAATAACTTTCTACTTCTCATTTAATTGCATAAGTACGTCTTTATAGGTGTCGTTGTTAGGAAAATATGTTGAAAGTTTAGAGTTATTTACGTTGATTGTGCCTCCAAGAGAGAAATGACACCAATCGATTCAACAGAAGACATTAAGCAAATAGAGCGATAAAAGAACATATCCTTTATCATGAGCAGCTTCATAACCTATATTTATTTGATCCATGACACCAAAGTACATCATATATAAAACAATTAAGTTACATGAAATTAGCGGACTTAGAGGTCATACTCTCCCATATCCTATGTAGTTCCGTTATTAGACATACATATCCTTTAAAGTTCAATGAACTTCATAGTTAAAAGTTAGACAATTTTTAACACTTTGATTAAAATCAAATGTCAAGATTTAAAAATCAAGTTTGAATAATGACCTTTGATTTTAACTTAAGGGTGAGATCTTTTTAACTTTACCTATAAAATTCAATGAATGTTAGAGGATCCATATCCTATCTTAAAGTAGAAAATCAATTGTTATATTGTCGAGATCACCTATCGTAGGCTAATTATTTAATTATGATATATGGGGCTAGGGGTTATGTATTATAAAACAAATATTAAAGTAAAATAAATAAGACAAGATCTTGACCCTTAGAATTCAAGTGTTCAAACATCTCGCCGGAAAACTCATAAGACAATATCTTATACACTCATATTTGTTAGCCTGCAAGAATTCAAACATCTCGCCGGAAAACTCAAAATCGACATTTTCACTCTCGTTTCTTTGAATTGAAACTCAAAATTTGCACCAAAACACTCGAAATTAAAATCCGCACAAACCCTAACCAACATAAATACGAATTACAATTTTCTGGTAATTGAGGGGTTAGCGGTTGGAATTTTTTTAAGAAAAAATTTTTGTTCTTTTTTTTCCAATTAAATTTTATTGGTTTTCTTTTTAGAGAAAGAAACAATTTTAAAGATTTGAGTATGAGAGAGAACCAACTTTGAATATTCGGTCAACCATGTACCAATTTTAAGAGTTTGTTGGTAATATACATCAATAAAAAAAAAGGTTCAATGGGCAACCATGTATAAAAGGAAAAGTACATTAGTCATCCAGTGATTAAACCTGTCGTTGTGAATCCATGTTAGTTTCATTAAACGTCCACGTGGTTGCCACGCCATTAAAAAGGGTGATTACCGGTAATATGGGTCAACCGTGTACAAAAAAAAAGTTTGTGGGTAAACCTTATCAATAAAAAAGTATAATGAGCAAACGTGTACAAATGAAAAAGTACATTAGTCTTCCCGTGATTAATCCCTTTATTATTTGTTTTACTTTAATACTTGTTTTATTTTACCTAAAACTCATGGGGCTAGTCATCTTTATTGTTGTAATATAATTAGATGCACAACTGATTTTCCTAGTTTTATCTTTATTTTAATATATATAAAAGACAAAGAAATTTTGTTATAAAATTCTTTTGCTAGCATGACATCCGTGAAATGCGATAGTAGTGGAGGCAACGAGGTCTCGTGGTGGCAACAATAGTATGATGACGACGACTATAAGTGGTGGTGATGATTTCGCTTTAGGAGTGGAATAATGAGAAATAACTTGAGATTCAATTTCGCAAAGTTTCATTCATGTTCTCACCTAACGTTTAATTTAAGTGGTTATTACAAGTCATCGTGTTTAACTAACTAACATTAGTCATGGTATTTTACACACTTTTCTAATAATAACCGTTTTGAATTTGTTCACTATAAATTTATACCACGAAAATATATTTGTAGAAAAAAGCAACAAAACACTTTAATAACTCGATTTTTTCCTTCCTATGGGACACATTAAGCAATCCTAAAGCGAACACGATCTTCTTTTTACATACTCGATATATTATATTTTTATAACAAAGATTGAGCAAATAATAGGATCAGTTGGAACAAAATATAGTTGCTCTACAACATGGGCAATGTGCATTGCTCTCTAGCCAAGGTAACAAACAGTCTGAATGAAACCGATGGGTACAAGGCAAGAGCGATATCTTCTCGCTAGCCTTATATTGATCCAAACAAATTGCGCAATCATCTTGCTTCGATGTCTTCCAACTCAACCCCATTCTTCCCCATCTAAGCCTCTTTAATCCGTTCTTTTTCAACACAAAATTTTCCATCACAATAGGAGTACTAGTTGTCCTCCTTCCACCACCACTTAATCTTTCTTGGCCATTATTTCTGTACAAAGTTACATAATATAAATCTAAAATAATAATAATAAAAAAAAAGATCTTAAGACAAATGATGATGGAAAGTAAAGATGTCGAAGATGAAATAATTAATGAAATTCATGTCTTTGAGTTAATTACATATCTAAATTTGTGAACTTTGGGGCTACATATATTATTTTATGAAATAGGTATATTCCATGTTTATTAATTTAATAAATAAATAGGTAAAGAAAGATTTGATTTGTTTTCGGATATGTCACATGGGCATGTTATATAAAAACTAAAGACTGTCGTATAAATGCTATATTTGTGATTTTGTGCCAGAACATTGGTAATCTATACCTTGAAATATCTTGTTTTAGGTGACCTCTCAATCTCCCATCTAGCCTTTCTTTAGCTTCTCTAGCTACCCCTCCTAACTTATAATCGTCATCTAATTGATTCACCATGCTTCTTTGCTGAAAACAATAAAAATGATTTTAAAAAATTACAAAATAATTACAGCAGTAATATTTACGCACACCACTATCTATACTCCATTAATAAGCAAATTACCTAACCCCCTTTTAACACCTCTACCTTTAAAATGTCTTTTATGCCCTCCTAATTTACACTACCTTATTTTTTTCTCCATCACGCTCATTACACACACATACGTTCAGCCGATTTCCGATTTTCTCTCCCTCCCCCCTTCTCTAATTTTCTCCCCCCCATAAACACCATCCACCACCGCCCCAAATACCACCATCCACCGCCGCAATCCACCTTCTATGTACGCTATCCCCAATAAACACCATCCACCACCGCCCCAAAAACCACTATCCACTACCGCCGGCTTATTTTTTTTCTTTTTCATCGCCGCCGCCCCACAAACCACCATCAAACCACCGACGTTTTTTTCTTATTCCCCGCTGCATCGCGCGGGTACAACGCTAGTGGACCTTAAGTTTAGAATGTATGAAATTGGTCATTTTGTATAGCACTATTCGATGTTATCCACCAAACAGAAGGTTGTAAATATGTAAATTTTTTCAGTCGAACCTTTTTATTTCCTTCAATCAATCAAGATAATTACTATAGGGAAAATATGTTCGATTGTCCGGAAAGAACATAACAAAAAGTATATAGTATTTCTTGACAATTAACCCATATGTATATGATATATAAATACACTAGCCTTTCTAGCTACAATAATACATTGAGATATATGTTATTAGTTCTTACCAAGAAAGAAGTAGGTGTAAAATGGGTATCATGAGAAAGTTGTCTAGTGGATCTTAAAGATCCATACCCAGATCCAATAACAGCAGTTGATGGATCACATGAACCATGTAATCTTCTTCTTCTAGCAGTTTCAACTCCAGGTAACATACCAGCCATTATTAGCTAGACGAATTGATATGATAGGAACTCTATGATATGATATGCCTAAACAAAAAGAATGAACATATTCACATTATTTTTTGATATGTTGTCTTACTTTTAAAATTGACATCATAATAGAATAGATATCAAAACAAGGAAGTTTCAAGGAAAGTGTTACATGACTTATGTATTTGGAGTGTTTATATATAGTGGGATAAATAGATGAGAAAGTACGTACAAATTAGTGAAGTTGAGTTTGTTTGATTATATTGTGTCAAAGTTTCGTGAGAAAAGAGTCAAAAGAAGGAAAAAGGTGAGAAGGTTCATCATGTGTATGATAATGGGAAGTGAGTAGTGATTGCACGAAGAAGAGCATGTGCCAATCAAGAAGAAGAGGATGTAAAGGATGTGGGCTATGTGGTTAACCAAACTTTGTGGTTGTGGTGGACTAATGGGTCTACTTTTGAATGAGTACCAAACTCCTTCAATTATCACATATTTAGGAGGTGTTTGGTTTAAGAATTAGAGATATCATGTGGATTTTAAGTAGAAATAGGAATGGGGTTTTAAAGTTTAAACCAACCATTCTTGTTATAGGTTTACAGTTTGTCTAAACTAATTGGTTCGATAATTGGCAATTTTAGAGTCACTAACCAAACATGTTCAATGGTTTTTTCATTTCCATATCTATAACCTTTAATTAAGATATCTGATGTGCAAAATCGAGCTTTAAATTTATAAAATTAAAACCATCCAAAAACTTAGTACTACGCACTTACGGGCAGTGGACCCGATCGTTTGTAATATAGTTAAGAGGTAAGTCTGAGTTCGTTCTCAGGGATTGGGAAATGATTAGTTGCTTGTGAAATGGTTTGGAAAACGGGTGTTGCTTCGAAAATCCTCTTGACAAATAAAGTAAATGGGTTTGCAAAATAATTGCATAAACTGGAAAAGATTTCAAACAATATAATTAAAAGTCATCCACCTTGACTTCCCTCAACTTCAAATGTGATTGCATTTAATGAAGAACAAATTCTCTAGAGTTTAAAGATAATCGTGACAAGATTAAGATACTCACGTGGTACCACCAATCGTGAACAAAATATCGAATCACCTAACTGCTAGTCGAATTACCCAAGCCGGTACCACCAAAACTAAGACAATGCTTCTAACAATCAGTTTTATTAACTATCAAATTATCAATTGAACCTATGTGACAATAGCGTGGTACGACCAACCGATATCAATCACGTTGACAAAATTAATCTTTTCTTAAAATGATATTCACTATCATACCATGAACTAGTGATAATTACTTATAGACAAGTAACCGTTTTAAAAGCACATACACATTCAACTGGTACCACCAACGAAGAATCATATGCAACCAATATCAAAATTAATTAATGAAAAGAATTAACATCGTCAAGATCACAGAACAAGGATAATTAAATAAACCCTTTTGAATTAAAAATATTGCAATCACATTATCCGTCTAGTTTCATCAAGGTGGATGATTAAACGTTTAGCCACTCATGATCAATCCACAATAATTAATAAAATAGAAGAGAAACATGATGTATCAATCGTTTGAAGAAAATAAATTGCAAGACAATAAGTAGATACGATCTAGATGGGTGCCCGTGAATCTTCAACGAATCCGCCTAAGAAATAATCTTGATTGGAGGAAGAAGAACCCTTGTAGAACAGCTCCTAGAAAGATTTTTGATAGCCAATTTTCGACCTAGGGTTTTCTATTTATACTCCTTCAAAATCTGATGCAAAAAAAAGGCAAGTCTGATTCTCCCGTGCACCCACTGCGGCACAGTGGGGTTGAGACTTCCTTCACTGCGGCGCAGTGAGGTGTTGTTTGACTTTGACTTCGGTTGACTGCGGCGCAGTGGCTTGTGTATCCACCACTTCGGCGCAGCCAGTTTCCACGGCCTCCTTTCTTCTTGACTAGACTGCGGCGCAGTCACCCCTAGCCATCTCCACTGCGGCGCAGTGGGGGGTTTGTCCATTAATTTCCGTGGATCAAGACTGCGGCGCAGTAGGCATAGCCTCCCTCCACTGCGGCACAGTCATAGCTTATGTAAGACAAACTTCTTTCGATCTCGAATACAAGCCGAGCTTCGCCGTCTTTTCCACTTAAATCAACTCTCAATCATACAAGTCAACTTCCGGGCCAATAATCATCCGAAAATGTACCAAATGAACGCGTATCCTGTTTAGAGCCTGTAAACACTAACGAACACCATAAACGCGTTAAATGCATACAAAAACGACTTAAAACATATAGTAAAATGGCCAATAACGATGTGGGTAATGGGTATAAATTAGTCACATCAATATCCGGCTACAATAGAGTCACTTTCTTTTATTTTTACCAAGCTATCAAATATTTACTATTAATCAATATCAGGCTACAATTTAGTTTTTTTTCTTCTTCTTTTGTTCTTATCAAAGTCTTTTTTTTTTCTTCTTTTGTTCTTATCAAAGTCTTTTTTTTTTCTTCTTTTGTTCTTATCAAAGTCTTAGAGACATAGTTTATGTTTGAATCTATTTTACAGTCTTCAATCCTAGAATAACTCAAGCCTTATAAATACCCATGACTTTTTGAAGATAAAATCATTTGTGGGTTATTTTTGGTCATTTTGGTCAATTCATGGTCATTTTGGCCTTATAAATAAGGGATAAGTATTCTGGAATGTAACAAACTTTGAATGAATATCTATAATAGGAAATAATTAAAGTTGTGTGTATTGTATGTAAACAACTTTAAAAACTGTTTATTGTATGTAAGAAAACATACGTGGCAACCATATAGAGGTGCCACTTGTCTAATTTTAAGTGGTTGAATACATTTTCTTACATACAATAAACATTATTTTTGAGTTGTTTACATACAATACACATGACTTTAGTTATTTCCTACTATAGACATTCATTCAAAGTTTGTTACATTATAAGATACTTATCCCTATAAATAACTCAAGCCTTCTAAATCGTGGTCATTTTTGGCCTTATAAATAACTCAAGCCTTCTAAATCGTGGTCATTTTTGGTCGGTGTTTATCTTATATAAACTTTCTCAAAATAAAATCAGGTTATACACTCAATATATAGAAATCAGAGGTAGAAGGACAATAAGTTGGCTGCTAATATTTTTTATAGCAAAACTAATTAAGATGATTAAAAACTACATTCATAGATCGTGAAGTCATAACATTAATGTATATGACACGTGTCGCTGTTTGTATGGAAAGTCTTAGGATCTTCCTAACTTTCGAATCTTTGGTCTTAAGGAGATCTAAGAGGGCGTTGGATATTTCCTGAACATGTTTTGTAGTCCTAGATTCCTAGGTGGTGAGGCAGCAAGCCAGCAATCCGAAACTTGTTGCATAAAATTGGAAAATGATTGATCTAACTTAATAGATCAACCTAATGATCAACCTAATAATTATTACATATGTTAAGTGATAAAAATATTAAGTTGATTATTAGGTTGATATATCAATACTCAAATTGTTACCTGCCAACTCTTACCAAGGTTGCGGATTAGGCTTTTTTCCCCCTCAAATGGCATGATTAGGCTTTTTCCCCCACAAATGACACGATTAGGCTTTTGGGCTTCAGTGGTAATTGGGTTTGGGTCTATTTAAGGCTTATATCATAATATAAATCTAAAGTATTAAATTCACTAAAAATATAATAGGTGTAAAATGTAAATTATAAAGTTTTCTATTCAATTATTAATAACGAAAATAAGTTAATTAAATTTTTTTTTTTTATGTTTTTGTTTACTAGACAAATTTTTTTTTTGACCATTTTGTATTTGGGACTCAAAACTGTAAAGTTGTTCCATTGGAAAATTTGTGTTGCCTAAAACTAAAACTGAGGTACAATTTGCCCAAAACCTTGATGGGGCTTCATGTTTATGGTTTCAGTTAGTCTGGTCCAAAAAAATCCGAAGAGTGGGATTGAGATTGAGATTGAGAGTTTGAGATCGTGATTATCCCTATCCGGTTAAGGCTTCCACTCCGGTGGATCTAACCCTATTTTTCACTTTTGGGCCGGAGGTCCCTTCCATTCCGGTGGATCTGGAAGCAGCCTCTCTACCTTTGAATAGGGGTAAGGTCTATCTACATCATACCTCCCCCAGAGCCCGGCTTATGTCGGGATTGGGTACCTTGTTGTTGTTGTTAGTCTGGTCCAAAAAGGCAAAAAATGGTAACGGTCTTCAAATTATCTATAACACATTGGCGTTGGTGACCATAAGATCAACATGACCATGTGTTATTTTTGTTAAACTTGTCACTTTTATATCCATATGTTTTTTTCCCTCACTTGTATATTCATATAACTTTTTCCCATATATTATAAACTCGAAGACGCAATGTTAACTCTCGTGTATTCACATTAAAAAAAATTTCTATTTTAAACCGTTGGTTTTCTGAAATCAGAATTACATGGGCTACCAGTGTCATTATTCGCGTGACCATCATCTGTTAGATTAAAGGACGAAACGTGACCATTATTCGCGTATAAAGGACTACCAGTGTCATTTTGAAGTTAAAAAGATGAAACGTGATTTTTGGTAAAACCACAAGGACGATTTGTGAAATTAACTCTTTTTTTAATGATAAATCTATTTTACATCAACACTACTGAACTTTATTTATTTATTAAGTTATTAATTGAAGTCGTCAATTTCATCCGTAGAAATTAATTCGATCAAGAAAAGTCCAAGAATTTTCAATGGATGAGTTCATCAACGTACAATCCTATTGCGCACAAACACTAAAGTAAATGGCATGTGACATATACTATGTACACGATAGTCAGACTAAAATTGTGAGCCAAACTTGGTACTACATATATAGTTGTATTACATATTTACTCCATGAAATTTTTATATCTATCAAGCTTGATCTAAAAGTTCAAGTTGTTACATTTTAAGTATATAAAAACAATTTGGTCCTTAACTGGTCAGCTTTGCCACTTTCATTTAATCTCGTTTTGTTTGTGTACATGACTCTTAATCTCAAAAGAAATTTCATCACGTTAAATATTATTAGAGATAAAAACGTTACTTTGTCAATATTATATGAAAACTGTTGGAGTGTGATCATGTTAAATAATAAAACGTATGTCCGGAAATAATTTAAGCCTACGGGGTCACACGAAATGACACGGTAACTTTATATTATTAATTAATATATTAAAGTAATATATTAATTAGTTTGATCACGAAATGATTAATTTAAATAATTTAAAGGGTTAATTGCATTTAAATTAATTAGAAGGAGGTTTAATTGTAAAATAAGATAATTAGGGTTGGACTCTAATTGGACTAAAAGGGCCCCGGTTTTTCTAGGCTCATTAGAGGCCTTAATTGACTTGTTTACCAAGTCATTATGCCCTAATATCTTCCTATAAATAGAAGCTTAAATCTAAGAGTTTAAACATTCATTCACAAAAAAAAAAAAACCTCCTCTCCTCTTTTCTTCTTTGTAACTCAGTCGAAAACATATATATATGCTACGAATTATGTTCCATTCATGGAACATAGATTTATCAATTAATTATAGTTCATAACATTAATTGTGGTCATATATATGTTTCGACGGCAACAAGGAATTTTGTTTTATTCCAACTAGTTGATTGACGGAAATAAACAAAGGTTTATAAACAAAGGGGTGTTTTGATCGTGATCGGGGTACTAGCATACGGTATAAAGGGTGTCTAGTGTGCGATCGTAGATGAGTTTTACTTTAAACCCTAACTAATAATAATTATATTATTAATAATATTATTGGAAGCTTTGCGCAAAGGTACACGTTTCGATTCTCTTCTTTGTTAATTAATTTGATTACATATACGTTTCTTTCCGCTGCGTACTCGTGAATTGTTATATGTTTATGTGCTCATATTCTAACAGTGGTATCACGAGCCACATATGTGATCTATTAATTACAAAGATTAAAACTTGAAGGGGGGTTTAAGGGTTGGTTGATTCTCCTTTTTTCTTCCTTTTTCTTTGAAGTGGCCGAAATTTCTTTTCTTTAAGGGGATTTCGACTTCAAGCTAAGGGTTTGAACAAAGGGTTGTCGGTTGATTTTAATTAGTTGTTAAATAATTAAAGGTTGTTTCTTATTTTAATTAATTAAAATTTCGGTCATTAGTTAAATAAAAATAAGGGTTTTTTGTTTAGTAAAATTTTAACCTAATTCAATGGAGATTGAAACCCTCAAGCAAGTTTTGAATTGTGAATTGACATGATTTATGTGATGAATTGCATGATTATGTTTATCTTGATTATTTAAAGTTGTTAAATAATAGTAAAATCACAAGAAATTCATGCAAAATTTATTATGATTTTACTGAATATATAGAGATATATTTTGCAAAGCATGATGATCCAATAATTAGGGTTAATTATTAGATAAGTATGTGACAATGTGAATTTTTCGTGTAAATTTTCTGGTTTGCGACAGTTTACTAAAAAATTCATATCTTTTAATTTGTAATGAGTTAGAAGTCGTGCTTTGGACAGTAGATGCCCAACACATAGGGCTACAATTTTGTAGTTCTGGTCAAAAGCTGAATCAGACCAAAAATAGGCTTAAACTGGTCGTGAAGCTACTGGAAATTTCCAGTCAGCATGTTTTATGTGTTTATATGTTAATTGTTAGTTATTTTGTTTAAAGGCTTACGCAATCAAGGTAACTTGATGCATGTGGTCCTCTTCTTCGGAAGGGGGAGCCGGGTTTAAACATATGCATAAACCATAGTAACTATGTTTAGGTGGCCCACCTTAACTTGTTGCTTGATTAAGTAGTTCGGTAGTTAGTAAGTTTATTAATTTTTGTATTGTTTATAAGTTGTATAAAGGTGATGCAAAAATTGGTTTTGAAAATAAACTTGACTAAGAACTATCGAAATAGAGATTTCATTAATAAAATTGGAGTCTTACAACCTTGATATACACCGGCTCACCCATTTGAACAAACTCTAAGAGAGGTATAAGTCGGAGTGCGCTAGCCTTCTAAAAGGGCGGGTTTTTAATTGCGTCCATCGCAAACCTTTGCCCTTGTGCTTCTTTGTGCGTTCAAATGGAGCTACCAAGCTCTCTTGTGTTGTAAGACTATACAAATAATTTTATTAAGTATTATGTTTCGAAGATTATGCATGAGTCTTCAAACATAAACTTTTGATTGACATCAAATGCATTACCCATTTAAAGTTAATTCAATGCCACCCACTTTGCTAAGAACACTTGCCAGTGCTTTTTGCTCCGCGTGAGACGTAGGCGAATTGTATCTCTTCAAGGTAGATTACCACTCGTTGTGAGACAGCGGTGGACTATCTACATGTTCTTAATTGGGCGACTTAAAACGAGTTAAGAGGTGAGACCTTAACCCGTGGCATAAGATGGGATGAAACATGTTTACAAAAGACTTAAT
Source organism: Erigeron canadensis (assembly GCF_010389155.1). NCBI lineage: Eukaryota > Viridiplantae > Streptophyta > Magnoliopsida > Asterales > Asteraceae > Erigeron > Erigeron canadensis. The sequence goes on from NC_057763.1 coordinate 14,110,098, forward strand.
ACTGTAACACCCCGACTAAGGCGGAAACACAAAGTGCCACAGAATGACATGGTACAAAAGATTTAAAGATAAAACATCAATGTTAAGTTTCAAATATCATTCGAAATCAAAAGACAATAAGTTCAAGATGACATTTTAGAATCCATTACATAACCATAATCCATAATGAAAAACAAACTGTTCGCATTACAAGTCCACCGAATAACAAGCAACACAAATCCAAGTGGCGGTCCAAGCTAAAAACCTAATGCTCTAAACCTGAAAAGCATGAAGAAAAAGTGTCAACTACGAGAGTTGAGTGAGTTCATAGGTTTTTAACTAACATCCAATTTATATTCCAATATAAATAGAGATAATGAGACATAAAACTTCCAAGTATTCTTTCAAATAATCATCTCTAAAGCGTATGTTCAACTTATAACAACCAAACTATAATAATATCAATATCATCTAGCCACATGGGCATAATTCAAGTAAACTTTGATGAGTAAATGCTTGAGCCACTAATACTACCATTTTATCAAGTCCAACAATATATATAATTTATTTCATAGCACAAGCTGTCAATCAAGTGCCGTATTAATAATAATAGGGTCGTGCCATGGAGACGACCATTCAAATTTAAGGTAGCTAGAGCACCACTATGGTCGGACTGGAAGTGAAGGTTGTCACGAAGGCAACCAACCTTCCACCGTTACACTTATGGGTGGGTGGACGAAACCTAGTTGCGCAACTCTCTAACTACAGGCCTCCACTTTCGGAGTAAATAGTAGTGTACCGAAAGAAAACGGGTTGACAGAACTCAAGCTCATCATAAAACATTTATCACATTGAACATACTAAACAATTTCATTTCATAGTCATATTATCAAAAATCATTTTATATATATATAGATATAAAAGCAATTTCATTTATATATCATGCTTTTCACCCCGTTAGTTAAACACATAAAATAATTTGAAAGGGGGCTATGACTCACTTGTTCTGAGAGCGATAGAGGGCTGTTCAAGTGCGTGAAGTACGTCTAGTGGTGTCGTCCCTCGAGCAAGCCTAAACCATGGTATTTAAAATATACACAACGTAAGTGTGTGTTGCATGACTAGTAAACTAGATCATGAGATGTATGCTAGTAGACTTGCCCATCTTTGGTTGTGGCCTAATTATGGTAACAAAGTACATTATGTTGTTCACCTCATTTGGTTAGAAGACATTTGGCAGTGAAGGTCATTTATACGATTTTGTTCAGTTATTGAAATTTCGGTAGTTTAACTTTGTTTTATATATATTTTCCATTGTATACTTTGATTAATAGCAATGTTGGACATTTGTGTTCTTATGATATTAATGTTGATATATTTTACTGATTTATAATTATTTATTTAATTTAATATTATTAAATTAATTATTTATTTGTTTTATTGATTTATTAGTTAAATAATTCCTTATAATTATTTTTAAGTCCTTAATTTATCTCTAAAATTCATAAATAATTATGTATGGATTATTTACTGATTAATAAGTCTTTTTATTTGTAATATTATGATTTATACATTTATTTGTGCAGTATTTCTAATTATTTCATAATAAATGATTAATTAGTGATTTTTACTTAATAATTACTTTTAAATTGTATAGTTCTTGTTCCCTTGCTTACAATTATTTTTCCACAGTAGGTTTTGGTCACTTTTACCATTGATCATGTAGTTTTGATCAGATTCATGATTTATATAATTTATTAAATTAATTTATATATCTTTTAATTATCATTTTAATTCATTAAATCATAGAAATTTTTACAAATCACCACAAGAGCTTTGGTCCGAAAATTCCAGACCTTTTTGGCAATTTATATCAATGAAAATTCATATCAATTCAACCTCTCTTGTGTCTTGCTTAAATTGTGGATTCTATAACTAAAAATCGTTTACCAAAATAGTGATTTTAGCCTCATTTCTTAAGCTATAAAGGTACTTCAAAATGGATTTTCATTCTTAACTCAAATATTACAGTAAGTTCATCATATTTTGGGTGTCCGATTCGTGATAGTGGTGGTGGTGTGATATGTGTAATTTTGTGCTTTCGGTTAGTTATTATTTGACCTGAATATGTGATTTTTGAGCTAATTCTTGTCATGCATCAAGTGACTTGAATTTTATACATTTGATATATCATATTTCCAGTAGGTTTGTCATGATTTCATGTTCAAAAGATTATGGTGCATGTGTGTGCTAAAAATGCATTTTTCCATGCTTTCGGTTTGCGATTTCAAACATATTTTGCCTTGTTTTGATTCAAACTTGTATACTTGATACTTTTTTTTTAAATTTTTCAGAACATATTCATCAAGATTAACATATTTTTCAGTTAAGATAAGTCTCTAACCATCTCATAATCCAACAACAATCCAACCTTCTTAAATCTAACATGTATGCACTTAAATCAATACTTTTTAACATAAATCTTTATCCATCTACATGAAAGCATATTTTTATGAAATATTCCAGAAAATCCAGAAAATATGAACATAAAGATTGTATAAAACATGTTCTTCTCTACATGTAAAAAGATTTCCTTACAACTATCAACACAACCAACACTTTTTCATGCTAACTTTTATAGATCTAACCACACAACATAAAATCCATATTTTTATAAAATTTTCCAGAAAATATAACTTCATAATACATATTAATATGACCATCTTTCACAAGAAAACCATATCAAAAGCTATATAATATATATCTACACTTTTGGGTCTTTAAACTAGTTGAATCCTTGGATCTTTCTTCATGGATTCAACATGCATGAGCATGAAATGAAAGATCCTATCAACTTTGCCCTCATCAAGTGTATTTTTAAAAGAAAACATAAAGAAAACACAATCTTTTGATAAAACCTTTTTAATATAAATAAGAATAAGATTAAACTAGTAAAGAGAGGATGATATATACCCTTGAAGAATCACTTTTTGAAGATGGAAATAGGGCAGAAAAATCGTGGCCTATGATGCTCCAAAACCCTTGTTCAAGCCTTGAAACAACCCGTAAATCTTAGCCTACAATAACCCTTGCTTAATCTAGTTTATCCCTTATTATTAACAAGTGTTAAGATGGATTTTTCAGCCCTTGTTCTTGTTTTATTTGAGCCGAAAATAAGAAGGAGAAAGGAAGAGAAGAGAGTTTTTCTTGAGAGTACAAAAGTTACTATGTGAAGAGTGTGTTTTTGTTGGGAGTTTCAAGAGTATTTTTTGTGTAAAGAGAATTTGAAATGGGTGTGGGTATTTTGTGTCTTGGGGCCGGCCAAAGAGGGAGAGGAAGGGGTTGTTTACCCTTTTTTTTTTTAAAGTTAAGTGTATAAGTATATAGGTTGTGTGTATTTATTTTGTAAGAGTAATTATAATATAAGTTGATTAGTTTTATCTAATGTATGTGAACATATATGTATATATGTAGCCGTGTGTATGTATGTAAGTATGCATTTTCTGTTTTAAACTTGTTACATGGCCTATGAGTTGCATTCTTGCATTTATTTTAAACATATATATATATATATACTTATAGATGTTTAAACACTTTTATATGCTTTATGAGTTATAAATATTTTAAGTTGTTCATGACATTTTTATGACCAAATATTATTTAGTTGGATTGGTGGTACAAATTGTTGGACATTTATAAGGATTTTTAATTGTTATCTCAACTTGTGAGACTTATATTATTATTTATAAATTAATTGATTATCAACTAAAAATTTTTGTTCAATGGCTTTTTATTAAATTGAACTTGACACTAATAATAGCTTTAGATTACAAGTTTAGGGGCATTATCTACTAGCATCAAGTATAGTATGGCTTGCGGGAACATAGACAACTTAACTAGCACGTATATATAATATTTGAAAAGTAGGGTTGTTACATCCTTACCCCCTTAGAAGAATTCCGTCCCTGAATTTGAATTTGCTTGGGGAGTAAGTGCGGATATTTCTCACGTATGAAGTTCTCACGTTCCCATGTAAATTCGGGTCCGCGTTTCGTATCCCATCTAACTTTAACGATAGTGATCTTGCTTCTTTTAAGGCGCTTTTCATCGCGATCGAGAACTTCTATGGGCTCCTCACGAAATTGGAGCTTATCTTCCACTCATAGTTCCTCGAGTGGAACTACTTTCGAATCATCCGCCACGCATTTCTTCAAATTTGACACATGCAAAGTATCCCATCTAAATAAGATACCTTCATCATCCTTGTCAAACCTCATTTCCATACCACACAATGCTTCATCCTTAATGTTCTTCCCTTCAAAGGCCTTTACTTGGTCTTCTAAGAAACGATCTCTTAGAGACTTCTTACTTGTAAGTGGCTAATTCTTGCCCTTGGCACCTTAGTATTCACCTTCCTACTAAGTGCATCGGCAACGACGTTTGCCTTCCCCGAATGATACTTTATTTCACACTCATAGTCATTTAGCAACTCCATCCATCTCCTTTGCCTCATGTTCAACATCTTTTGATCAAAGATGTGTTGCAAGCTTTTATGGTCAGTGAATATGGTGCATTTAGTGCCATAGAGATAATTTCGCCATATCGTCAAGGCAAATACCACGGCTCCCAACTCCAAATCGTGTGTTGAATAATTCTTCTCGTGTGGCTTCAATTGTCTAGATGCATAGGCAATGACCTTGTCTCTTTGCATAAGCACACATCTAAGTCCTTTATTCGACGCATCACAATATACTACAAATCCTTCCATTCCATCCGGCAAGGCTAGTATTGGTGCTTCACACAACATATTCTTAAGTGTTTGAAACGCTTGCTCTTGTTCCTCACCCCATTCGAATTCTCTCGACTTTTGGGTCAATTGAGTCAAAGGCACCACAATTTTAGAGAATCCTTGAATGAACCTCCTATAATAGCCCGCTAACCCTAGAAAGCTACGCACTTCCGTAGGTGTCTTGGGCGTCTCCCATTTCTTGATCGCTTCTATCTTAGCCGGATCTACATGGATTCCTTCTTCGTTCACGATGTGTCCAAGAAATTGGACTTGTCGCAGCCAAAATTCACACTTAGAAAACTTAGCGTATAACTTTTCATCTCTAAGTAACTGCAAGATTATTCTCAGATGTTTCTCATGTTCATCCTTACTTCTAGAGTATATCAGAATGTCATCAATGAATACTATCACGAATTTGTCCAAGTATGGCCTACAAATTCGATTCATTAAATCCATGAAAACGGCAGGCGCATTTGTGAGACCAAATGGCATCACCAGAAACTCGTAATACCCATAGCGAGTTCTAAAAGCCGTTTTAGGTACATCTTCTTCTCGTACCCTCAACTGATGATAGCCGGATCTAAGATCGATTTTCGAGAAATGCGACGCTCCTTGAAGTTGATCGAACAAATCGTCTATCCGCTGAAGTGGATATCTATTCTTGATCGTCAATTTATTCAACTCCCTATAATCTATGCACATCCTCAAAGATCCATCCTTCTTCTTGACAAAAAGAATTGGAGCACCCTAAGGCGAAGAACTAGGTTGGATTAAACCCTTATCAAGCAATTCTTGCAATTGCTCAGAGAGTTCTCGCATTTCGGAGGGCGCTAACCTATACGGTGCTTTAGCTACGGGGGCTGCCCCGGGAACTAAATCAATCGTAAACTCCACCTGCCTCGTGGGTGGAAGTCCAGGTAGTTCCTCAGGGAACACATCTAGAAAGTCCCTAACCACCATGACCTTATGAGGGTCCTTACTTTTTACTTGCTTATCCACTACTTGTGCCAAGTATGTGTGATATTCTTTACGTAAATATTTCCTTACTTTCATAGATGACACTATCTTGGGTTGGACTCCCGCCCTATGGCCTTGTATTATAAGCACTTCATCATTATCTAAGGGAACTTTAATGACCTTTTCATGGCAAAGTATTTCAGCACGCATTTTAGACAACCAATCCATTCCTACTATCACATCAAAACTTCCTATCTCAATGGGATTCAAGTCTATACTATAATCTTTCTCGTCTAAAGTTAACTTACAATCAAAAATAATTTCCTTAGTCCTATACTCGTTTCCATTAGCATATTCAACATAGTAGGTTTCATCAAGCTCACTAGGTTTCTTATCAATCATTTCCTTAAATTAAAAAGAAATAAAACTTCTTTCGGCTCCAGAATCAAACATGGATGCATAGACATTATTTAACGGAAACGTACCTACGATGACATTAGGGTCATCACGTGCCTCATTTGTTCCCATCGCATACACTCGTCCTCTTGCTTGACCTCCTTGATTCCCGCGGTTCTGATTTGCATTGTTTCCTTGATTCCCATTGTTCGCTTGATTCCCTCCATTTCCTCGGTTCACTTGATTTCCATTGTTGCCTCGGTTTACTTGGTTCCCACGATTTCCAACATTTCGAAAATTTCCACGGTTATTGTTCAAGTTTCCACGACCTCCTTGAGCTCGTCCCAACCTAGGGCAAGCATTCCTCCAATGATCGGTACTTCCGCATTTATGACATACTCCTGGGTTTCCTCCAACTCTTGCCCCATTGCGGCAAGTGGCAGCAACGTGTCCCAATCGGTTACAAATCGTGCAACGCCTACACTCACCAAGGTGGTTGTATCCACAACGATTGCACTTTGTAGGCTACCCACGGTTCGGGTTGGGGTTAACTTCGGCAACACCATAGTTCCTTACAATCTTTTGCCTCTTATCCGGCCCATTCCCCTTACGACCACCAAATCGGCTTCCTCCTCCTTGCCTTGAACTAGTGTAGTGGGGTTTGCTGCCGTGATCATCAATCTTACTTCCGGTACCAATCCATAAATAAACCTCTCAACCTTCTTGGCCTCAGTGTTCACCATTTCAGGCACTAGCACACACAACTCGTGGAAATGAATTGCATATGTCTCAAACTCCATTCCTTTCATAGCATGATTCCAGAATTCTATCTCCAACTTTTGCACGGCTGGCCTAGGACAATACTCCCGCTTCATCTCTTCTTTGAGCTGCTCCCAAGTCAAGGCATTCATCACGGCTTGACCCCTCGTAGTGACTTGGAGGTTCCACCAAGCGAGTGCCCTTCCTTGGAGCTTGCTAGCAGCAAACTTAACACGGTCGGCCGGTGCACAATCAATGATGTTCAAGATGGCCTCCATGCTTTGGAACCATGTGAGCAAACCAACTGGACCTTCCGTCCCATAGAATTCCTTGGGGTTGCACGAAGTGAAAGTCTTGTAAGCATTTCGATCATTCACATTACCTCCTCCATCTTGTCTTCGGGCCGTGTTAAGTGTGGCGGTCACACTCTCCGCAATTCGAGTAGCGATGGCTGGCATAACGGAGTTGATTTGTTGAGAAATGAGGTCGCCTAGCTCGGTCCTCCTTCGGGCCTCTTCCTCTTGGCGCCTAGCCTCAACATTCGTTTCTTCACCGGTCCTTTGTGGTGCCATGTCTCTACAAAGGAGAACATAGTTTAGTCATTTGTATATAGGATTATATGGCACAGACCCGACTCACAACTTTCGATCTCACACGTGTTCATTTAAGTTTCTTAGTGTAATAAGGCCTCGTTTGTATGCATAGGTATACATATATTTCTAAATTCATTTTCCTTCCTTTAATCACAACTACTTATTACTATGAATTACAAATGGTTGGGTAAGCTTAAAACATGTCAATCTTGTTTTTGGGCTGTTAGACAAATTTTTCCAGAATCTGTGTACGAACTTGGAGCACGAAAATGTGGCTCATGATGGACGAACTGGGCAAAACTCATAAAATATAAAATGTAGCCCCATGAGTTAAGTTTCACCTCCAACTAGAATCAGGTCAAAAGACCAAACAGAACTCCAGATATGGCCGTTCTACCAAAATGGTCAGAACTGATTTCCTGCTGTAACTTTCACTTTGCAACAAGCATAACTATAAGACATAGAGATTAACACATCATATAATAGTGAAAAGGCATCAAGCTTTCATTCCAATAATCCAATATCAGTTTACAAAATTGCCATATGCCAACAAACACGTGATCATAGTCACACAACCACAAACAAGTTCAAATAAATCATAACAAAGTACAAACATTGGTCTACCAAATAAGTTTATGAATAAGACATCCTTAGGGTCATTTCCTAAGCACAAGAGCCACAACAATGGAGCAAAGGGCTGCAACAATGCATCCCATCATGAAAATCACTTCGTTGATTCGGCGTATTCCATCTATAGCCATCCCCGCTTCATCTCCCATTTGGCGCATTATTCACAACGCCCTTTCCATCATCACCTCTTGTGTTCTCACCCGAAACCTTGCATCACGTAAGCCATTGGCAATGCCCCACACTCGATCTCTCTCCTCCCGTGTCATTCCCATAGGAGGTGGAGGTGGCACCCCAAAAACGCGACGTGGGAGGTCTTCTCCATGTCTTGGGCCGAAGTGAAAAGGATGATAGCGAGGGAGGCGCGGGTGGAAGTATGGGTCATGGGCTGGAAATCGCCCATCACTTACATTCACCACCACATTTTGTCTTGGTGGAGGAGCCCTAGGAGCTGGTGGTGATGGTGGAGGAGAGGGCGAGCGGCGTACGGGTTGACTAGAGGCAACACGTTGACGGGTCCTCCATTGGTTCAGACTCCTCCTCTTGTCGTGAGGGCTGTTGGGAGTCCATTGTGGGCTCTGTTTCCTCCCTTTCATGCCTCTCTTGCCTTTCTCGGACCATGTCTACAAACGCGTAAATGTCTTCTGCGTGTCCGGGAGTTCTTGATGTTCCGCTTCTTTGTGACATATCGTTTCCTACATAAGTTACATAAAACATAAGATGACGACTCCCAAGCTTGACGACCGAGCAACGACATGACCATTCACAACTGACGTATACCAAAACTACTAAAGATCAACTACTAAATATACACAACGTAAGTGTGTGTTGCATGACTAGTAAACTAGATCATGAGATGTATGCTAGTAGACTTGCCCATCTTTGGTTGTGGCCTAATTATGGTAATCAAGTACATTATGTTGTTCACCTCATTTGGTTGGAAAACATTTGGTAGTAAAGGTCATTTATACGATTTTGTTCAGTTATTGAAATTTCGGTAGTTTAACTTTGTTTTATATATATTTTCCATTGTATACTTTGATTAATAGCAATGTTGGACATTTGTGTTCTTATAATATTAATGTTGATATATTTTACTGATTTATAATTATTTATTTAATTTAATATTATTAAATTAATTATTTATTTGTTTTATTGATTTATTAGTTAAATAATTCCTTATAATTATTTTTAAGTCCTTAATTTATCTCTAAAATTCATAAATAATTATGTATGGATTATTTACTGATTAATAAGTCTTTTTATTTGTAATATTATGATTTATACATTTATTTGTGCAGTATTTTTAATTATTTAATAATAAATGATTAATTAGTGATTTTTACTTAATAATTACTTTTAAATTGTATAGTTCTTGTACCCTTGCTTACAATTATTTTTCCACAGTAGGTTTTGGTCAATTTTACCATTGATCATCTAGTTTCGATCAGATTCATGATTTATATAATTTTATTAAATTAATTTATATATCTTTTAATTATCATTTTAATTCATTAAATCATTGAAATTCTTACAAATCACCACAAGAGCTTTGGTCCGAAAATTCCAGACCTTTTTGGCAATTTATATCAATAAAAATTCATATCAATTCAACCTCTCTTGTGTCTTGCTTAAATTGTGGATTCTATAACTAAAAATCGTCTACCGAAATAGTGATTTTAGCCTCATTTCTTAAGATATAATGGTACTTCAAAATGGATTTTCATTCTTAACTCAAATATTACAGTAAGTTCATCATATTTTGGGTGTCCGATTCGTGATAGTGGTGGTGGTGTGATATGTGTAATTTTGTGCTTTCGGTTAGTTATTATTTGACCTGAATATGTGATTTTTGAGCTAATTCTTGTCATGCATCAAGTGACTTGAATTTTATACATTTGATATATCATATTTCCAGTAGGTTTGTCATGATTTCATGTTCAAAAGATTATGGTGCATGTGTGTGCTAAAAATGCCCATGCTTTCGGTTTGCGATTTCAAACATATTTTGCCTTGTTTTGATTCAAACTTGTATACTTGATACTTTTTTTTTAAATTTTTCAGAACATATTCATCAAGATTAACATATTTTTCAGTTAAGATAAGTCTCTAACCATCTCATAATCCAACAACAATCCAACCTTCTTAAATCTAACATGTATGCACTTAAATCAATACTTTTTAACATAAATCTTTATCCATCTACATGAAAGCATATTTTTATGAAATATTCCAGAAAATCCAGAAAATATGAACATAAAGATTGTATAAAACATGTTCTTCTCTACATGTAAAAAGATTTCCTTACAACTATCAACACAACCAACACTTTTTCATGCTAACTTTTATAGATCTAACCACACAACATAAAATCCATATTTTTATAAAATTTTCCAGAAAATATAACTTCATAATACATATTAATATGACCATCTTTCACAAGAAAACCATATCAAAAGCTATATAATATATATCTACACTTTTGGGTCTTTAAACTAGTTGAATCCTTGGATCTTTCTTCATGGATTCAACATGCATGAGCATGAAATGAAAGATCCTATCAACTTTGCCCTCATCAAGTGTATTTTTAAAAGAAAACATAAAGAAAACACAATCTTTTGATAAAACCTTTTTAATATAAATAAGAATAAGATTAAACTAGTAAAGAGAGGATGATATATACCCTTGAAGAATCACTTTTTGAATATGGAAATAGGGCAGAAAAATCGTGGCCTATGATGCTCCAAAACCCTTGTTCAAGCCTTGAAACAACCCGTAAATCTTAGCCTACAATAACCCTTGCTTAATCTAGTTTATCCCTTATTATTAACAAGTGTTAAGATGGATTTTTCAGCCCTTGTTCTTGTTTTATTTGAGCCGAAAATAAGAAGGAGAAAGGAAGAGAAGAGAGTTTTTCTTGAGAGTACAAAAGTTACTATGTGAAGAGTGTGTTTTTGTTGGGAGTTTCAAGAGTGTTTTTTGTGTAAAGAGAATTTGAAATGGGTGTGGGTATTTTGTGTCTTGGGGGCCGCCCAAAGAGGGAGAGGAAGGGGTTGTTTACCCTTTTTTTTTTAAAGTTAAGTGTATAAGTATATAGGTTGTGTGTATTTATTTTGTAAGAGTAATTATAATATAAGTTGATTAGTTTTATCTAATGTATGTGAACATATATGTATATATGTAGCCGTGTGTATGTATGTAAGTATGCATTTTCTGTTTTAAACTTGTTACATGGCCTATGAGTTGCATTCTTGCATTTATTTTAAGCATATATATATATATACTTATAGATTTTTAAACACTTTTATATGCTTTATGAGTTATAAATATTTTAAGTTGTTCATGACATTTTTATGACCAAATATTATTTAGTTGGATTGGTGGTACAAATTGTTGGACATTTATAAGGATTTTTAATTGTTATCTCAACTTGTGAGACTTATATTATTATTTATAAATTAATTGATTATCAACTAAAAATTTTTGTTCAATGACTTTTTATTAAATTGAACTTGACACTAATAATAGCTTTAGATTATAAGTTTAGGGGCATTATCTACTAGCTTCAAGTATACTATGGCTTGCGGGAACATAGACAACCTAACTAGCACGTATATATAATATTTGAAAAGTAGGGTTGTTACAATTACCCCTTTACAGTGTTGTTGTAAGTCCCATAATTCTAGGAGTTGTATGAATGCAATTATCGATTCTCGATTACCTTTTGAATACCGTCATTTCTAGCAGATCAACTGATGAAATGATTGTATGTCAAGTTGGATCCTAGCCTTAGTGAAAGTAATTTGTTAGATGAATTTAACAACGGTAAATTACATTTCTTAAGGAGTAATTATCGAAAATACCGATAATTGAAATTTTTTCTGTTTTGAAGATGGCAACAACAAATCCTTCTCAAAACATACACCAATCGGCTTTCAGGTCGATGCTAGAAAGGAAAAGACTTTCTGGAGCCAAACTTCAATGACTGGTTTCAAGTCATTGATGAGTAGATACCATTGTTCCGGAAGCGAATGCTTCAACTTGAAAGTTGGCTGCATACAATGCTCAGTACGATAGTCACAATGAGGTTGCTTGTTTAATGTTGGATAGCATGAATGCCGACCTTCAAAAGCAATTTGAGCATTCATTTCCATGTGATATGCTCACTGAACTCAAGTCTTTGTACTAAAAGCATGCCGGAGTGGAGTTGTTCGACCTAGTTGATCAACTTCATGACTTGCGACACGAGCATGGAACATCGGTTAGTCCTCAAGTACTCTAGTTGAAGAGGTACTCATGGGAAATTGGAAAGGTTAAACTATGCTTATCATCTGCATATTACTATTGGCATGAACCTAAAAAGTGGATTTTTTAGGAGTTCGTGCGCAATTGTAATATGCATAGCATTAGTAAAACCACAGCTAAACTTCATGTCATGTTAATTGAGTATGAGAAAGAGCTTCCAAGGAAATCTGCTACATCCCGAGTTCTTATGATCAAGGGGGTAAAGGTTCGGAAAGCAAAACAACCGTAAGCTAAGGGCAAGATTTTTGGTAAGAGAAAACAAGTTGTGTTTGTCTCAAAACCTTAAAAGACCCTTTTGGCAAAAGGAGCATACGGCTAAAGTATCTAGCTGAGTTTAACGTGAAGAAGAAGCAAGCTGGTTCGGCAAGTGCTTCAAGTATCTTCAAAATTGAATTATATGCGTTGTTATACAAATAATAATTCAAAAGCAAAGAGTCGAGTTTAACTTGGACTCTAATTATATTTGACATAGTCATCTTGTTTAATTTTGTCAAGAAAGGCATTTAAAGACTTCAAAGGGACGGTGTCTTCTAATCAAATGATGAATCATTTGATAAATGCATGGTTTTGACATTATCATTAGCAAGAAACGCATTGGAAATCTTCATTATGAAGAGATCTTACAATCAAATGATGAATCATTTGATAAAATGCGTGTTTTTGGGATTGTCGTTAGAAACACATTGGAAATCTTCATAATGAAGGGATCTTGAAATCAAATGATGAAGCATTTGATAATTTTTTTTTTGTTAGCAAGAAATGCATACTTCACATTGAAGGGATCTTAAAACCAAATGATGAATCATTTGGCAAGAGATTGTTAAATCAAATGATGAATCATTTGACAAATGCATGCCTTGTGTTTTCGGCAAGATGACAAGAAGACCTTTTCCGCATAAAACCGGAAAGGGCTAAGAAACTACTTGGACTAATACTTTGGATGTATGTAGCCCATTTAGGCATGTGTCAAGGAAAGGTACTAGCTACTTCATTTTGTTTTAAGAATGATTTCAGTCATTATGGTTATGTTTAATTCCTTAAACATAAACATGAAGTCTTCGAAACAATCAACGAATTTAAAAGTGAAGTAGAAAATCAACTCAATAGAACCATCAAGATTCTTTGTTCGGATCGAGATGAATAATACTTAAGTCAAAAGTTTAAGGATCACCTAAAAGCTTGTGGATTTATCCTAGAGCTTACTCCTATATAAGGGTATATGTGAAAGGAGAAATCGAACCTTGTTGAACATGGTGAGATAAACGATGAAACTTAAGACTTTCCCATTTCATTTTGGGATTATGCTCTAGAGATTGCTGCATGCATTCTCAATATGGTTCCAACCAAGAAGGTTGACAAGACACCGCATGAATTGTGGCATGGAAAGTGTTCCTAAGTTGTCTTACTTAAAGGTATGGGGATGTGAGGCACTAGTGAAACGAGACACGCCCGACAAACTTGAATCCAGATCTGTCAAGTGCATCTTTGTAGGACACCCAAAGGAAACGATGGGTTACTACTTCTACTTTCCTACCGGAAACATTGTCAAAGTTTTTTTGATTTGCTGAGTTCCTTGAAAGGAGACTCATATCTCAAGAGGACAGTGGGAGGATTGTTGAACTTGATGAAACTCAAGACGATGAGTCAACTTCTGTAAGTACTGGCAAATCTTCAACTTGGGGGGGAAATGTTCAAAGAGATGAATCTCTATGTGAACTATAAGTTGAAGATAATGCGATTCCACTTCATAGGTCCTCAAGGACAATACGTGCTCGTGATTGATTAAATCTTATGATTGAGTCTGAAGAACACATAGTAGGAGATTTGAATGAACCTCCTAATTTCAATATTGCATTATCAGATCCGGAATCCGACAAATGGCTGGAGCTTGGTTGATCTTCCACCAAATGGTAGAACCGTTGGGTGTAAGTGGATCTTCAAGAAGAAGACCGACATGGATGGAAATGTACACACCTATAAAGCTCGTCTTATGGCGAAAGGTTATACCCAACTCTTTGGAGTTGATTATGAGGAAACCTTTTATCTGGTTGCGGACATTAGAGCTATTAGGATCATCTTAGCCATAGCAGCGTACTATGACTTTGAAATATGGCAAATGGATGTCAAAACCGCTTTCTTGAATGGTTTTCTAGACGAGGAAGTCTATATGGACCAACCTGAAGGTTTTGTCAATCCAAAACATCCCAACAAAGTATGCAAGCATCAAGGAGTTGGAATAAAAGGTTTGATGAAGAGATCAAAAAGTTTGATTTTGTTCAGAATCCTGATGAGCCATGTGTATATCGCAAAGCTAGTGGGAGTAATGTTACTTTCCTTGTCTTGTATGTCGATGACATATTGATAATAGGAAATCACATTTCAATGTTGAAAGACGTTAAATCTTATCTTGGAAAGTGTTTCGCTATGAAAGACTTGGGTGAAGCAGTATTCATACTTGGAATCAAAATCTATAGAGATAGAAGTAAACGGTTGATCGGATTAGGTCAAAGTGCGTATATAGATAAGATCTTGAAGAGATTCAAGATGGAAAATTCTAAGCGCGGGAATTTGCCTATGCAAGAAGGACTTAATTTATCTAGCAAGAACGGTGCTTCTACACCTGAAAAGGTGGAGCGTGTGCAAAGAGTTCCTTATGCTTCGGCGGTGGGATCTATCATTTCACGCGGAAAGATGCACTAGACCTGAAGTTGTGTTTCGCTCAAAATATTGTTAGCCGATATCAGCAAAATACCGGAGTGGATCAGTGAACTGCTGTGAAAAGTATTCTTAAGTACATGCGGGCTACTAAAGAATTATTCTTGGTGTATGGTTGAAATCCTGATCAAAATTCAAATGGTAATAGAATTTGTGATGTTGGATTTTATGACTGATGAAGATGTTTCAGGAATATCAGTCGGGATACGTCTTCATTTTAAATGAAGAGACGATGGAATGCTTTAAGCTAAAAGCAAACCACAGTTGCTATGGATGTGACAGAATCTGAGTATGTTGCCGTCTCAAAGAAGACGACATGAAGGTTGTCTGGATTAGAAAGTTTATTTTTGGATTTTAATATGATAATCCTCAAATAATACACATATGGATTTGTACTGTGATAATTCGGGAGCAATTATCATTTCCAATGAGCCTGGGGTTCAGAAAGGTGCCAGACATTACCTAAGAATATATCACTACGTTCGTGAGCAAAGCGAATTGCGTGAAATCAAATTACTCAAAGTTCACACAGATTATAACTTGGCGGATCCTTTTACAAAGGCATTGTCAAAGGGAAAGCTCAACAAGCATGCAGAAGGCTTAGGTCTTAGATATTGCTAAGTTATATCATGTAAATCTGTGATTGGTATTTGGATAATGGGATGTTAAACAATTGTTATTTTCAATAAATGAATTTTTATACGCGGTATAAGTGGTTTCATTTTTATAATAATTGTGTCCTATATTTGCATGTTTAAATCCATGAATATTAGTTGAATATTCTAAACGTCTATTGTCGATTAATTATATGGGAATATAATTAAAGTAAGACAATTATGAGAGATTGGTGAAAATATTTAAGGGAATATTTTGAAGATAGTGGATCGTAGCAAACTCACATGATATTCAAAAGGTGAATATTGGACTTACCCCACAGAACGAATTATCATTTTATGGATCGACGTCATTAAATGAAATTCGTGAAATGGTTACTTTATTTATCATTTGACTTGAGATACAAGTGAGTTATGCATGTGTGGATTGCATTTCTTGATATAGTTCCTAACTGTCCTGAACAAGACAGTAATAAAGGGCTATTTTCAGAAATGTTGAGAAACGACATGGCCAGACACTTGTAGTCAATATAGGATTTGTTTCTTCAATTTGCAACTGAAGTATGATACCATTTGGGCCCCTCGTTGATTAATTAAGATGTTTGTATGACCATACCCAAATCAACTCAAGAGGAGGTCTTGACTAATTTGGTAATCTTGATTAATTGTAGAAATGAGAAACATAATCATTAAATTATGAAATGACATTAGTCCATATTCATAATTAACAAAGGTATCTGAACAAAGGGATATTAAAGACTAAATCATTTCAAATTGGCAATTTAAGAATCTATTCTTAAATATTTCCGGGAGCATTGGCGTGTTGCTAGACACTAACCAATGTTATTACTTTTATAAATAACATGCTCAAGTGAGAGCTGTTGGAGTGTGATCATGTTAAATAATAAAGCGTATGTCCGGAAATAATTTAAGCCTACGGGGTCACACGAAATGACACGGTAACTTTATATTATTAATTAATATGTTAAAGCAATATATTAATTAGTTTGATCACGAAATGATTAATTTAAATAATTTAAAGGGTTAATTGTATTTAAATTAATTAGAAGGAGGTTTAATTGTGAAATAAGATAATTAGGGTTGGATTCTAATTGGACTAAAGGAGGCCCGGTTTTTCTAGGCTCATTAGAGGCCTTAATTGACTTTTACCAAGTTATTATGCCTTAATATCTCTCTATAATTAGAGGCTTAAATCTAAGGGTTTAAGCATTCATTCACCCAAGAAAAAAACCTCCTCTTCTATTTTCTTCTTTGTAACTCAGTCGAAAACATATATATATGCTACGAATTATGTTCCATTCATGGAACATAGATTTATCAATTAATTATAGTTCATAACATTAATTGTGGTCATATATATGTTTCGACG
Organism: Erigeron canadensis; assembly: GCF_010389155.1. Lineage (NCBI taxonomy): Eukaryota > Viridiplantae > Streptophyta > Magnoliopsida > Asterales > Asteraceae > Erigeron > Erigeron canadensis. The sequence goes on from NC_057763.1 coordinate 14,127,222, forward strand.
GCAACAAGGAATTTTGTTTTATTCCAACTAGTTGATTTACGGAAATAAAACAAAGGTTTATAAACAAAGGTTTGTTAATCGTGATCGGGGTACTAGCATACGGTATAAGGGGTGTCTAGTATGCGATCGTAGGGGGGTTTTACTTTAAACCCTAACTAATAATAATTATATTATTAATAATATTATTGGAAGCTTTGCGCAAAGGTACACGTTTCGATTCTCTTATTTGTTAATTAATTTGATTACATATACGTTTCTTTCCGCTGCGTACTCGTGAATTGTTATATGTTTATGTGCTCATATTCTAATAAAAACAATAGTTAAATTTTCCTTAAAACTTTATTTTCGCATATATAAACACTTAAAATAATGAAACTGATTGAAGAAACACAAAGATTACATATGAGTACAGGTGATTCTTAACTTAAGAATCTTAAGGCATCGAGCTAGGTACTCGTATTCTGAAGGTGAGAGCAAAAAGCTAGGATCCTTGGTATTCGTTGGCCCCATTTAACTAGCATGTGATCCATTTTGACCGAGCCCATCATCATTAACCAAAAGTGTTACTTAACCTTTCTGATAATATATATACAAACGACTACAAGTTGATCTTCTCTCTTAACTTGATTTTCTATTTCTGTTGTAGGTTTTGTAATAAACTTGAAATCAACATGAAATTTGTGATTGACTCTTAGGGCTTATTTATATTATTAATCACTAAATGACTTAATTGATAAAAATGACTGAATGGATAATTAATGGTTGCACGGATTAAGTTAATACAATTGTTATTTGTTTATTAAGTTAAAAAAAAAACAAACATATTTGATAACTTAATGAATTAAATGTTAGAATATGAACACATAAATAACCATATAATCACGAGTAAGCGCAACGAAAGAAATCGAAACATATATGGAATCAAATTAATTAACAAAGACTAGAATTGAGTCGTGTACCTTATGCAAGCTCCCATAAAAAATAATAACAAGATTATTATTAATGCTTAGGGTTTAAAGCAAAACCCCTCTACGATCGCACACTAGACACCCCGAACAACGTATGCTAATACTCGATCACAAACCAAACAAACCTTTTGCTTGAACCTTCAACTTCAAAGTCGAAACCCCTCAAAAAGAAGTATTTTTGGCCACTTCAAAGCAAGGAAGAAAAAGGAGATAATTTGCTTATGTGAAAAAGTATATGAAAAACCAAGAATTAAGCCTCTATTTATAGGGCTTAATTAGGGTTAACATATATTGGAAAATAAGCAACATAAAGGCTTAAAAAAGCCTCTAATGTGCCGTCCGCCTATATGGACTTTAGGTCCAAGTCCATTTTTCGATTTTCACATTTTAATCCTTCTCTTTAATCAATTAAATATAACTAACCCTTTAATTATGTTTAATAAATCATTTCGTGATCAAACTAATCAATATATTACTTGAATATATCAATTAATATTATCGAGTTAATTATCGTGTCATTTCGTGTGACCCCGTAGGCTTAAATTATTTCCGGACATGCGATTTATAATAAAATGATCACACTCCAACATTAAATATTTTTAATTAAGATAAAAAACAAACACTACCTTAGACCACTTACAGTGGTCACTCAAACCACTAGTCGTGATTAGCATCGTATCACAAAAATTTAATTTTCAACTATTGTTTTTACACAACATTCTCACCTACTACTAATTAACCACTACCATGAGACTAACCAATTTTTTATTACCACCGGAAAGAGTGAAATATATGTAAAATCGTTATTCGGCTCCTAAACATCCCACCACGTACAAGCCCTACCCAATAATGTAGGCTCGTGGTCGATCAAATTAAGCCAAAACAAACGAACCACGAGTCTGGTTCTGACCATTACAAATAGTCTTACTTCAAGTCTACAACTAGATGGGCATCTATATAAAGAGTTAAATTCATATATATACCCTTAAATCACTAAGTATCATATTTATCCAAAACTTACTTTAAAACCATTGTACATCTTGTATTGGAAACTTGTAATTTGGGTATATATGATATTCAAGAAGTTTAGGAAGAGGATACATGATATTTGCCTTATAAAAAACTAGCATGGTATCCGCGTAATGCGGCGGTATTCATGTCGGTGACGGTGTGGTGGTGGGGGACGACTGTTGGTGGTAGATGCATTAATTGAGTGTGTAGATTATTGATGCATAAGTAATTGATGTAAAGAGTTAATGAAGTTATTTTAAAAGATAAAAAACTCATAGTATAATATAATCCTTAATAATATATTAAATATTTTTGTCCATGTAACTTAACTTTTAAAATGAAGCTATTCTATTTTATAATAATAACATAAATAACATATAAGTATAAAAGTATAGATTTACATATACAATAATAAGGACGAAATTTGTAATTAAAGTTTGGTCCATCACATTCCATTGTCGCACCTTAATTTGATATCCTCATAAAAATCATCCTCACAACAAAACGAACTCCACAAAACACAAATGGACGACACCCGCAAATTTTCTTTGAAAGATAAGATCAAACAATATCTTTGTTTCTCATGTTGCTTCACCACCAACAATCGCCATGAATCCCTACACTTCGAATCATCATCATCATCCAACAAGTATAATAATAACAATAATAATAACCCTCCTATGTTTCTCATATCTACATCCTCACAATGGATAAAATCGCGGGCTTCTGTTGACATACCAGAGATAAAAAACAAGTGTCGTAACATGCTCGGACGAATTGGTAATCAAAATCATCGTAGACGTCGGTCTTCTGCTGATTTTAGCTACGATCCTCTTAGTTATGCGCTTAACTTTGAAGAGGATTACGTTGAAGATGATAAAAATCATGGTAAAGATTTTTCAAAGAGGTTGCCACCTTCACCACCACAGTCTTCTAGTACTGCTCCTTTGTATCGTGATTCTGCTGTTTGATTAATTATTTAAGTAAAGTATATATATAGATAATGTTTTGGAATTAAGATGTGTAAATGATATCAAATTTTTTTTTTCTTTTTTTGGAGGATGTAACTGTCATTTAATTTGGAGATGAAGTTCACTACTTGCATGTGAAAACTTATATTTAGAAACAGTTTCTGTTCTTTTAGTTTAATTAATTTTATAATAAAAAAAGTTATCCACAGGTCCAACTGCTCAGAAAAAATTTATCCAGAATTACAATTAGTAATCTATAACGGGGGAAACACAAAGGTACATTTATCAAGCCCGAAATGCGCAAATTCATCAGCCTAATCATGGTTACTTTCTGATGGATCACATGGAAGACCAAAAATGAACGCACTTTCTCGAACAAAGCTCTATCTCTCTGCTACGCTGTAACACCCTACTTTATAAAAATGTGGATTTCAAAAAATTTTCAACTTTAAACATAATACCGTTAGCAAAATGCGGAAGCGACGTTTAAAAATCCCATTTGATTCCTAACGGAATCAATAAAACATAATAAATATCTCAAAAGGTGTTACCAACAAGTATCATTACAATAATTTAAATGAAACCCACAATTTAAACCAATAAAGTAACGACCAAACTACTAAATAATAGGTCTACTTAGATAAATACAACTATGGGTAACTAAAGCCAACATCCATAAGCTCCAGTAAAAGCTACCCATCTCACAAGCATGCTACCAAGTCGCCAATCAATGTTTAACCTGAGAGCACAACATATTTTCACAAAAACAAGTGTCAGCTATTAAAGCTGAGTAAGATAACATGTTAGTTTAATGAAAAAGATTGCCAATTAAATCAATTATAAAACAACTTATGCATATATATAAAGGCGCAACAACAATTATCAACACAATCTGCATAGTCAGAATGTTAAATCCTATAATGTGCCTAGCAATCCTCCATATCAACACTAGCTACTTAACTGCACAAGCAACACAATCAACGCAAAGGTTATGCCAAATAAAATCTGCACAAATAAGTTGTGTGAGGCGGCCACATAGCCAAACAGGAAGCCTCACACCCGACTAGATAGGTAGACCTTACGGGGTCCATCATTGTCGTTATGGATAGGCATAACCAAATTCATGAGTAACCCGTTACTACACTGGTGTTCAATCACTTCACCCGGAATTACTCTATCAACGCTAATTGGGTCAAACGGGAAACATGTACAGTGCCCCCAAGTGATCAACGCAGCACAACTAGCCTAAATAGGCTAACTGTGGGTTAAGCTTAACTTTTTCAACACAATGTTCGAGACTTATCTACACAAATAGGCTGCAACCAAATCTACTTATCAACACTAGGGCCCTTATCGTGCACGTGACATGACAACTTAAATCATGTCTAGTGTTCTATGTCAGCAAGTCCACACAAAATATTCACAACTCAAACAACAAGCTACATAAGTAAATCATGCAATAAACATCTCATTACTACATAAACATGCATGAACAATACCCCAGTCAACCTCCCTCATATATCCCACACCCAACATATGCATTAGATAATTTAAGCAACATAAAATGAGGGTCTAATTATCAAAACTTAGTTTTGTGGTATCCCTCATGTGTCAAAAGTAAGTTATCTTACCTCTATGCCGTCATGAAGAGATACGCCACGCTAAACAAAATATCCTACAAATACCGAAAATCCCACTAAATACTTGAACAACAATATTAACATATACTATTTAAATATGCTAGTTCCTTAGTCGAGTTTCTCGCACATACAAACTATACTCAAAATCACGACATTTGATTTTTTACTTTCGAGATTTGTTTAACAAAAGCGTATTGTCAGCCATAAGATTTAGTTATCACTACTACTACGTCTTTTCAATTCCTCATAACAATTATATATCACTGTACTAAGAAAATTACTTATATAAGGTGCCATCACTAAAACCAAACAATCTGAATTTTAATTTTGTATAAGACAAGTAGACAACTATCCTCATTCTATGACATTGTTATGACAAATATACAATATGCAAAATTATATAAAGTGCATGAGTTCCTTTATACATAATACCACATGCACATGACTGTCTAACAAGATGTCTTGATTTCATCTTCTCTACTAAAAACGTTTACATAAACGACACTTTACAAAAACTTTGAATCACACCTTGACAAAACAAGAAAGTCGACCAACCCAGTCCCTCCTTGAACCTCTAATGTAATAATAACACTATATTTGTTTTAAAACTATGAACAAGATATACCTTATAACGAACTCAGATTGAACCCATAAATCACACAAACAAAACTCCAACGAGACCTTGTCTTCTATATCATCATCCCTGACTAATTAATTCGATCTATCTCATAACATAATGGCGAAACCCGAAAGTGCCAAACAAAAGGAATTATCAATGATTTCTCCATTTAATTAGTTTTTCTTTATTTTTTTAGAACATGTAGTACCACTATATTATTATGATTGCCTTGTAATTAATTTTGTGGTTTGCGGCTGGATGAACAGAGAATGCTTATTCTCTTCTATTCGTTTTCCACGGCACTAGCGAGAGGGTCTAATTGATACATAATTACATATATTTTAGGTTAGGTTTATACTATATATAATCAGGGTTGGTTTATCCCTTAATATAGTTGAATAAATTTTATTAAATCTAACACTTCACACCCCTTTAAATTTATAAACAAACAGCCATCTTTAATAACTTCTTTTAACGATACTAGAATGAAACCCCGTGCGATGCACGGCCAGATATGTCGATTTGTTTGACATTTTGGCTAAAGATTAGTCCTCTATACATTAGTCCTTATCCTCATAGATTAAGTGCTAAAAATCATCTTTCATTCAACTTTAATATACATATATATATATATATATATATAGAGAGAGAGAGAGAGGGGAAAGCCCGTGCAATGCACGACATGGATAATAATATATTCGTTTACTTTCATGTCGTAGCAAGGTTGGTACAAATAGTTTGTTTCTTTTAAAAGTTGTGACCATTGCAACAGCAAAACATAGCAGCTATTATGTGTCATCAATATGTTTATAGCACAAACGTATGGAAAGCAGGAAAAAAGTACATAGATATAACAATTGAAAATAAAATTCCAACATGCCAGATTTAGTAGAACCATAGTGTTTTCATAATAAAGTGCACAACTCTTCCATCATGAATAAGTGTACCCTTTTCTTAAGGAGCCTGGTTGACATTATGGCTATCGTTGTTTCCCAGTTTCTCATCTCATTAGGGCATCTTAAAAGTACAGTCGAGCATATCTGGGTTGATCTCCTTCAGTGGGAAGCATGGCACCTATTCGATGATAGTTTTGCCCACTTATTCTAAATGTGTATAAACTTCTTCTACTATTTAAAGCATGGTTAATCTTTCCCCCTAACGATGTGAAGCAAACATGCTATTATATGTCCTAATCTATTCCTCGAATTTTACTGTTGCCGAGTTATGACAATCCAAAAATGACCTTAGTGGTTCAGGAGCTTCAGGTAACAGTGGCAATAACATTTTTCCATCATGGCAATAGGATGAGAACGTACGCTGATCAGACTCTGCGATCTTTTTCTGCTCTACGTACCACATGATTAATTCCCAATTCTGACATGTATATGTTGGTCTTCGCAAGTTCAACTAAGCTACATGTGCCCCTCTAAATGTAAAGCACATGGTAATAACAACAGATAAATGCATGTACAACATATGGATAAATTACAAATATACAATGACATCCTAAAAGGTATGTTAAAGATTTTATGTAATACATAGGTCGACCTATATATATTAATTTATATAAATCAACTTAACAACTAATTAAACCACAAAACGATAACCCTATTAAGCACATTAAATAAACTAATGCATTAATCTCCTAATTAACCCCACCTCATTGCTCTATACAAATATATATTGCAATCCTCATGTATAAATGTAATTAGTAAACAGATGTAATTAAGCACTTAAGTAACCCCATTTAGTACCCTAATGAATGAAGTGCTAAAGAAGCAACTTTCATTCAACTTTAGTATATATATAGATGTAGCATGCACTTGACACTATAGAGAACACATACCACTTTTTAACTAGCGTTAGTGATAAACATTTTATCGACATGGCATACTATTTAGGAAAACATATATCCACATAAATGACACACATTATTTTACTTAATAATTACATAATAACACACGTAAGACATACTATTACCATCACAATATTTATCTACATCAATTGTAAAACCACTAATTAGAAGACCAACTTTGACTAACGGTCAAGATCGATACAGTGAACTAAAAAATTCGGGATGTTACATACGCTTTCAAAGATCTCAAGACCCTTAGCTTCCAATGGTTAACCAACACCTCCCGAGCTTAGAGTGGATTGGACCAAATGGTGTTGCTTCAATATGTGACCTCTTCTCTGTAACTTTTTGGTTGTACCCCTGTTATCTGCAGTCCTGCACTTAGGCCGGTCCTTATAGGGCTTCCGCCCTGCGTCTGGCGGGAGTCCGACGCACCCCGTGGTGTAGACGTTATAAGCACCAGCCGCGTCTGACCCGCGTCTGGTGCTATACTTCTGTTTTTGGACGCACGGAAGTGTTCAAATGTGGGGCCCGAATCGAGTGAAAAGCTTGTTTAATTAAAAAACAAGTTTTTTTTAATCAAAACTAGCAACGGCTAGTTTGATGAAGACGCTCCTATTTAAACAATACCTCTTCATTTTTTAATTTTTTTTTCCTCCTATTTAAACAATACCATTTCACCACCATTTCTTCACATTTACTTCCATTTTCCAATTTCTTACTCAAAAACACATCTTCTCTCAACATTTCATCAATCAAAATGCCTAGAAGAAATAAAAATCTTGCAAACCAAAACCAAAACCAAAACCAAAATCAAACCCAAAACACAAACCAATACCCAAACCCTGCCTAATACCAAAATGTCATGGATGATTTTGAGTTGCTTCTAGATTTGGGACCCCTTCCACCAGTGGGATCTCCCCCCTCCATGTCATCGTCTAATATGGCGGGGACCTCTAGCAGCTTTGGTGCGATGAACCAACCATTTATGAGCTTGTTAGGTACGCCATTGATTAACGACTAGTTTCAACCATTCCTTTTGCTGCAACAGTTTAACCAATTTCAGGCTGTGAGTGGGTCCTACCAGAGGCCTGTAGGTGAGACTTTTTCACAACCGACACGAACTAGTGTCGCATCTGCAGAGGAAGAAGAAGTTCAAGAAGTTCCTGCACCGCCCAGGCGAGTGACAAAGAAAAGGGTGGTTGCAGCTGAGAAGGCGAAGTGGTCCATAGACAAATGTGTTTTGTTTTCCAAGGCATGGACACATGCTTCACAAGACTCAACTGTTGGTATTAGCCAAGATGAGACAATGTTTTGGCGTAAAGTTATCGAATAGTACAACCAAGACCCCCCAGCCGGAGAACGGAACAAAATTCAGTTACAAGGAAAATGGAACAAGATCAAGAGTACTACTAAGAAGTTTGAAGCAATTTTGAAGAGGCTGCAAGAGCATGGACGACAGAGCGGTGCAGATGAGAGACAAGTGTACAACCAAGCTCACCTTCAGTACTTGGAGGTTCATAGACCGCCCAAGTATCAGTTTGAGGCGTGTTACGAGGTGCTAAAGACTGTCCTGCCTTTTGGAAGGAACATAGTGTTGCCAGACGAGGCGTGGGTGATTATGTTGATTTGGGGCAGTCGATTGCAAACCCGGATGTGGAGACAGACTAGTTATTTGGAGACGACCCAATTCGTAGACCTATGGGTCATAATGTGTAACACCCCACCTAGGCGGAAACATGGGGCATTAATAGAAAAGCTCAACGTGACATGGAAATTAAGTAGAGGTGCTAAATGCATTCAAGGATTGAGCAATCCATACATAATTCAAGTACAATTACAAGTTACGGATCAAATAATGCACAAGGAGCACAACACGATCAATAGTTTACAAAAGAGATAGTTTAAATGATGGCTAATGATCCTAGGCATAACCCATGAACGGGTGCAATGAATCACGGATCCACAAAAGTCTAAGCTCAATCCTATCACATGCAAGACAATCATCCATCACATCTTTGGTTCACTTGGTTACCTGAAAAGTTTACTAAAATGCATCAACATAAAGTTGGTAAGTTCATAGGTTTTGACTATAAGAAACATGTGTCGGAATAACAACCGTTTAACCTTGATACGAACATAACTAGATCATTAAATGATCATATAACCTTGAAACCTTGATTTGGATCGGTAAAAAATCCCACAACCTTGAAACCTTGATTGGGTCATTAAATGATCTCATAATTGGGATCGTTTCACCAAGCCTTGAAACCTTGATTGGATCATTTAATGAACCCCATAACCTTGATACCAATGCATAACAACCATACAACCTTGTTTTACAATTCAATCGAACATATAACCTTGATAACATAGCCAAACAAGCATACAACCTTGATTGACAAAGCAAACGAACACATAACCTTGATAACATAGCCAAACAATCGTACAACCTGAATTCATAAAGCAAACGAAACACATAACCTTGATAAACTAGCCAAACAATCATACAACCTTGATTCACAAAGCAAAAGAAACACATAACGATCAACAAACCAAGAAAACACGTTGTACACTTTTCATGTAACAACCGTCTTAGAAATGTTCTAAATAAATTCTTTGAAACGTACTTTCGCCATTAGAACGACTAGAAAGTTCAATTAATTTAAGTTCTTGACGTACTTTAGACCTAAATTATGTGCTTATATGAAGGTCAATTTGATCTTAAATCTTGATTTATTTGACGAGTTCATGACTAAGTACAATGAAATATTAAAGTTCGGTTCGTAAACGTTCGTGTTCATAAAAGTTCTAGCTCAAAATGTTCGCAAATAGTCCTTGCATTTATTGAGATCATTTATTATGGGAAAGGTTTAAATAGAAGGAGAATGGAAACCCTAGAGAGAGAAACAATACTATTCATCTTCTTCCTTCCACCTCTCTCTCTCTCTAAAACACATAGTGCAGCCACCAAAAACACACACAAAAAGCCTCTCTTGATTTTGGGTTGTTAAACAAAAATTGTTTGTACTTTTAGCATCCTTGTGATAATCAAAACATATTTCTGGAATCAAATCTCAGGTAACAACAACAATTTATGAGTTTTTGATCAAATTAAAAGTGTACTCTTTCAAGTTCATGTTCTTGAGATTTGGTCCAATTTTGATGGAAAATCATGTTAATAGTTAATGGGTTTGTGTCTAAATGTGTTTAATAACATTTGTGTGAACAAATTTGAGTCATAACATGCTTCAATCTACAAAACCCATTTTTGAATATGAAAGTACAACTTGTTATTGAGTGCCATGACTTGTTCATGTGTTATTTGATCTTGAAAGGTATTAAAAGTGATACAAGTTGTTATTGTGCATATATGTGCTAATGCTAAGTTCTAACAAGTCTTGAAATCGATCTAGACCTTCGTATCATGTATTCGTACTTGTTCAGCCCGTTTGGTGAATGGGACGATCTTGGTCCCAAGATCGTCCTAGGCAGCCTGTTTGTTCTTGTGCATGCTCGTTTGATCTCGAGTGAAAGTTGTGTTGTGTTGTGTGTTGGTACACTCCTGGGTAACTGATCTTCTAAGATCGGTTTTGCTCAACTTGTGTTCTTGAACCATAAAAGATCTTTTTTCTTGTTCTCAAAAGTATGAAACGACCTTGTACTAGAAATATGTGAAGCGATCTTGTGATTAAAAAGCTAAAACGATCTTGAACCTAGGGTAGCTAAGACGATCTTGCTCAGTCTAGTGGGACGATCTTGTACCTTGTTCCCCTGAAACGATCTTGAACAACAGACACATGAGACGACCTTGAACATAGACACCATGAGACGATCCTGATCAAACAAGTAAAACGATCTTAAGCCTAACAAAACCCTAAAACGATCTTGAACATAGTACTTAGACTAGTTCTTAACTTTAACACAATACGATCATGCACTTAGTCACCAAACAAATTCATAACATCATCATCACTTGATCAATCACAATAAAGGCTACATATTGACATCAGAGCTAGTTCCTATATCGATCTAAAATAACGTACATTGTGCAAACCCTAATTGAGTACACCAAAGACATGTTCTATCTTAATTGCTAAAGTACGAGTTCTATGAACAACTAAATTGAGTTCTTAAAGCTAAAGTTCATTATTAAAGACACATTCAACTCATATACACGATAATCACTTATGTGTGAGTTCAAAGACGTTCAGTTCGAGTCCAGTTCATGTACTTAAAGTTCATTTAAACTCTTTTGAGTCAAAACGTTCAAAGATCTTCAAAGGACCAAATCATCAGTTCAACAAGGACATTTCAGTGATTAAATAATCACATGAACTAATATGCTTACTTTTTTATGATCAATGATATGTACTTAGGCTTCCTTCAAGACGTGCTTGGATTGTGATAGATATAACTTATCTATCCTTGTGCTTGTTCTCTGTGCTTGTAAACTGTGCTTGTACCAGATCACTGTGAGTTCACTAATCCTCCTTTTGTACATTTTGTTCAAGTTCTTTTATCGGGGACTGAAAAGCATGAAAACTATTTTGTACTTGTACATATGTTCTTGAACTATTCTACGTATTATATTATGATCTTGAACTACTTATGATATGATTCTTAAACTGTTTAAAAAAGTATTTAAGTCTTGAATGGGCAGGATCTTAAATACATTAATACTACTGTACTCGATCTTAATCATGTTCTAGTTCGTACATGTACTTGTTCAGTTCTTGTTCACTGCTATCAATTCATGTCCCACAGTTCAGGGAATGAACCGTAGGTAATTATGGACAACGCTGTTTAGGGTAGGCCCACCCTCATTCTCCGCAGTTCTGGAGGATGCATATTACTTGTTCTTGTTCTTGTTCTGACCTAGATCTTACTTGACGTGCTTGAACTTTATGAGCATATCTTTACATTACAGTTCAGTTCTGGCCAATCGGGTTAGCAGTGACAATTTATATCTATAGTTCATTATATGTTCTTGTTCTGCTCTTACTATTATAAAGTACTTATGCTAAACGTGCAGATCTTATGACCTAGTTCTTACTATTACAAAGTATTTTGGTGCAACGTACAAAACTTGTGATCTTGTTCTTGTGATCCTGTTGTTAGTATACATATATACTTATATGTAAACTAAAACGTACATTATGTGAATCTCACCAACTACTTTTGTAGCTGACCTTTTGAACTTACATGCTTTTCAGGCTAGGCTAAGTAGATCTTTTTAGCATAGGAGTCTTCCTTTCTAAGCTCATCCTTTTGGCGATTGTTTGAGCGTTCAAGAGCAGGAGCTGTGAAGACCTTACCTTTGCTATTCCAGTTCAAGTTCTGGTTATTAAAGACAATTGTTCTGTCTTATGATTATTGACTATTCTGAGTTTATTTTAAGTTCTGTAATAACTATTGTACTTCTGTTCTTTTAATGTTAGTGGCTGTGTTGGAACTTGTACGGTGTGCAATTGTGCTTATCAGTGCATCCTGTGTATTCTGCTTTAGCGGGGTGTTACAGTTGGTATCAGAGCCATGGTTATAGTGAACACCGAGCTTTTTCGTAAGGAAAACTCGAGCTATAACTTGAATCCACTCTGAGGTGATCCCTTATATGACCAGTTTGAGTAGTAGGTACTCTTATCCTAATTAGATGTAACCTGATCAACTACATCTAATTACGGTAAAAGCACCTAGGACCTCAAGGTGTGTCATTAAAGGTGTCACCCATTTCTTAGAGCTCTATTAAGAACTTCGTGCAATCTCGTTCTTGATCACATCAGTTCCAGTTCTAGTTCCTTCGTTCTCTTATAGTTCATTCGTTCTTGTAAGACATACGTTCTAGTACTTTGATTATAGGCCTTAGAGCTTATACGACTATAGGTCCTTATCGTACAACCGACGACTGTTCTTATTCATATATTGTGCTAACGACGATCATTTATTAACGTACTATGTGCTTGGAGCTATAGACTTGTGCGAAACGTAATCGAGTTCATATTATCCGTCTTATCAGGAGATATAAGGAAGGATGCCGGCTAAACGGGGAAGAAAAGCAGTGCTGCAGATAAACAAGAGGTGAACAGTGATTCTGATGGTCATAGTCAGATAAACACCCGAGCTACTACTGAGGGCAGAGTTACCCGAAGCAAAGGGTGTTTGTTCAAGACCTTTACTCAGTGCAAACCCCCAGTCTACACAGGGGAAACGGTGCTGCAGAACTGTTAATGTGGTTTGAGAACATGGAAGAAGCCCTGTACCACACTGAGACTACTGAAGACAAGATGGTGGAGCATGCGACCAGCCAGTTTGACGGAGCTGCTAGGTCTTGGTGGACTGGCATCGTCACTACTATTGGTAGGAAGACCGCTTATGCTCACACTTGGGAAGAACTTCAGAAGATGATGAGAGCTGAGTTCTGTACCAAAGATGCTTTGCAAGAGCTAGAACAAGAGTTTTAGGATCTAAAGATGGAGGGTTTGGAGATTGAGAAGTACATTTTGAGATTCAATGAGCTTGCTAGACTTGTACCACACTTGGCTTCTACTGAGGAAAAGAAGATTGATCGTTTTATTTGGGGCTTGATTCCTGAGATCCGCCGTGACCTCACCAGTAAAGGCCCCAAAACCATGTCAAGAGCCATTGTACTGGCTAAGACCTTGACCAAAGATATTATCAGGTTAGGAGGTTTGACTGAGAATGCAAATAAAGGGAAGAGGAAGACTGAAGAAGTGGTGGAGAAGAAAGTTGAGCCCCCAAGTAAGAAGGGGAAGATCTTGAAGAACTATGCGGTGACCGCAGTGCCTGAACCAGCAAGATATTCTGGAGCTTATCCAAAGTGTACCCGTTGTAACCTTCATCACACTGGTGCTTGTCCTGTCTGCTATAAGTGCCAAGGAATTGGGCACATGGCAAAGTACTGTAATGCTGTCTCAGCGAACTTGATCAGAACTAACCCACCGCCAGTCAACAGAAATCCTCCAGTGCGAAATGCCAGACCTCCACTACCACCTATTGTACCAGTTCAAAGAAACCAGAACCAGATCCAGAACGCCCAAGTTCAACATGTTGCTTATCCACGCGGGCCAAGGAACCAGAACCAGAACCATCAGCAACAACAAATCCAGCAAGGCCCTGCTAACGCCCGTGTTTTTGCTTTGAACGCTGAGGAAGCTCGTCAGAACCCTCGGGTTGTGACAGGTACTTTTCTTCTGAACGATCATTGTGCTTCCGTACTATTTGACACCGGTGCTGAACGTAGCTTTCTTGCATTAGACTTTAAAGCTAAGACTAACATGAAAACTGGCAACCTAAATGATAAGTATGTGGTAGAGTACGCAAATGGCCATAAGTACGACACTAACGAAATTGCTCTAGACTGTTCTTTGATCTTAGTACACAAGAACTTTACGATTGACCTAATCCCTGTCGAGATTAGTAGCTTTGATATTATGGTGGGAATGGATTGGCTATCCAAACACCACGCGACTATTTGTTGTCACGAGAAATCAGTTTATATACCGATCCTGAACGGCGAGATCTTGATCGTACAAGGCGATAAGTCCACGAATGAACTTAAAATCGTCTCAGCCATGAAATTCCGTAAGTACTTGGACAAGAAAGATCATCTTGTGTACCTAGCTCATGTCATTGATAAACGTGCTAAAGAACTGAAAGTTCAAGACATTCCCATTGTTCGGGACTTCCCAGATGTCTTTCCTGACGACTTACCAGGCATTCCACGTATGAGACAAGTCGAGTTCAATATTGATCTTGTTCCCAGTGCAGCACCAGTCGCTAAAGCACCGTATCGTTTAGCTCCTCCTGAAATGCAAGAACTGTCCAATCAATTACAAGAACTTTTGAGCAAAGGCTTTATTCGTCCTAGTTCATCCCCTTGGGGAGCACCGATCTTGTTCGTTAAAAAGAAAGATGGCTCCATGAGAATGTGCATAGACTATCGTGAACTGAACAAATTAACCGTTAAGAACCGGTATCCCCTGCCTCACATAGACGATCTGCTTGATCAATTGCAAGGTGCTTCATATTTTTCTAAGATCGATCTATGTACGGGTTATCACCAGATCCGTGTTCAGGATGGTGACGTCCCAAAGACAGCTTTTCGTACTCGTTATGGCCATTACGAATTCCTCGTTATGCCATTTGGTCTGACTAATGCTCCAGCGATCTTTATGGACTTAATGAATCGTGTCTATCGTCCGTTCTTAGACAAATTTGTTATTGTGTTCATTGACGACATACTCGTGTACTCTCGGAACAAGACTGATCATGAACAACATTTACGTTCTATTCTTCAACTCCTTCGAGAAGAAGAGTTGTACGCTAAGTTCTCTTAGTGCGAGTTCTGGCTTCGCCAAGTACAGTTCCTCGGCCACGTCGTAAACGAACAAGGCATTCATGTCGACCCGGCCAAGATTGAAGCCATTAAAAAGTGGGAGGCTCCGAAAGCTCCTACTGAAGTTCGTAGTTTTCTTGGACTTTTCTAAGATCGCACTGCCCTTGACTCAACTGACTCAAAAGATCAAAGACTTTGATTGGAGTGAACAATAAGAACGAGCGTTCCAAACCTTAAAAGACCGACTGTGTGAAGCACCTGTTCTAGCTTTACCAGAAGGTATTGAAGACTTTGTCACGTACTGTGACGCTTCACATCAAGGTCTAGGTTGTGTACTGATGCAAAGAGGCAAAGTGATCGCCTACGCATCCAGACAACTCAAAGTGCATGAAAAGAACTACACCACCCACGATCTAGAACTTGGAGCAGTTGTTTTTGCCCTAAAGATTTGGAGGCACTACTTGTACGGAACTAAATGTACTATCTTTACCAATCATAAGAGCTTGCAACATGTGTACAATAAAAAAGAACTAAACATGAGACAAAGGCGTTGGGTGGAGTTACTAAGTGATTACGATTGTGACATCAAGTATCATCCTAGAAAGGCGAATATAGTGGTTGATGCTTTAAGTAGAAAAGAACGAGTCAAGATCTTATCTATCAAAGAATCGGATCGTACAGACTTGAAACAACGTGTGATCGCAGGTCAAGAGATCGGATTGAGGTCAAAAGAAAACCTAAAGGCAGAACGGTTAGGCCCAATCGCTCAAGAACTTGAAATTGATGACGAAGGAGTCAGGAAGTTCAAGAACCGAGTTTGGATCCCTGCAGTAAATGGTGTTAGAGAGATCATCATGTAAGAAGCTCACAGTTCAAGGTACTCGATTCATCCAGGCGCAGACAAGATGTACAAGAACTTGAAACTAGACTACTGGTGGCCTGGGATGAAAAGAGAGATCTATGAGTACGTCAGCAGATGTCTGACATGTTCTAAAGTTAAGATCGAACATTAGAAACCTTCCGGTTTGCTGAAACAATTAGAAGTCCCGGTGTGGAAGTGGGAAAATATTACCATGGACTTCATCATGAAACTGCCTCGTACAAAAGACAACCATAACTCTATTTGGGTTATCGTAGACAGACTGACGAAATCAGCTCGTTTTCTTCCGATTCGTGATGACTACTCGCTGGAGAGACTTGCTGAGATCTATATAGACGATATTGTGACCAAGTACGGTGTCCCTTTATCAATTGTGTCCGATCGAGATCCTCGCTTCACATCTGACTTTTGGCAGTCACTTCAAGAGGTTTTAGGTACTAGACTTAACTTGAGCATCGCTTATCACCCACAGACAGACGGGTAAAGCGAACGTACTATTCAGACCTTGGAGGACATGCTCCGTTCTTGTGCATTAGAGTTCAGAGGGAGTTGGGATAAACATCTCCCATTGATCGAGTTCTCGTCCAATAACATCTATCACACTAGTATTCAGTGTGCACCGTTCGAGGCATTATATGGGCGTAATTGCAAATCACCACTTTGCTGGCTAGACGCCGGTGAAAGAAGCTGGATGAAGCTCCCAGTTGTACAGTTTACTATAGACAAAATAGCTGTTATCAAAGAAAAGCTTAAAGCTGCTCAAGACAGACAAAAGTCCTATGCGGACAAACGCCGTAAACCTTTAGAGTTCCAGGTAGGCGATAAAATTCTATTAAAAGTTTCCCCATGGAAAGGTACTTCCTGGTTCGGCAAGAAGGCAAATTGGCGCCTCGGTACATCGGACCTTATAAGATCATTAAACGTGTGGGACCAGTAGCGTAAAAGTGGAACTAGCTCTAGAACTTGGCAATGTTCATGACACATTTCACGTGTCCAATCTAAAGAAGTGCATGGCTGACGACCCGACCGTCATTCTTGTTAAGGATGTTAATATAGACGAAGGGCTCGAGTTCACTGAAGAGCCCATCGAGATCATTGATAGAGATGCTAAACAGACTAGACAGAGCAGAGTACCACTAGTTCGTGTACGTTGGAGTGCTAGACATGGGTATAATGATACCTGGGAACGCGAGGACTTCATTAAGAAGAAGTACCCTCATCTTTTTGATCGGCAAGACTCTTAATTTCGAGGACGAAATCCTCCAAGTGGGGGAGAATGTAACAACCGTCTTAGAAATGTTTTAAATAAGTTCTTTGAAACGTACTTTCGCCATTAGAACGGCTAGACAGTTCAATTAATTTAAGTTCTTAACGTGCTTTAGACCTAAATTATGTGCTTATATGAAGGTCAATTTGATCTTAAATCTTGATTTATTTGACGAGTTCATGACTAAGTACAATGAAATATTAAAGATCGGTTCGTACACGTTCGTGTTTATAAAAGTTCTAGTTCAAAATGTTCGCAAATAGTCCTTGCATTTATTGAGATCATTTATTATGGGAAAGGTTTAAATAGAAGGAGCATGGAAACCCTAGAGAGAGAAACAATACTATTCATCTTCTTCCTTCCACCTCTCTCTCTCTCTAAAACACATAGTGCAGCCACCAAAAACACACACAAAAAGCCTCTCTTGATTTTGGGTTGTTAAACAAAAATTGTTTGTACTTTTAGCATCCTTGTGATAATCAAAACATATTTCTGGAATCAAATCTCAGGTAACAACAACAATTTATGAGTTTTTGATCAAATTAAAAGTGTACTTTTTCAAGTTCATGTTCTTGATGATTTGGTCCAATTTTGATGGAAAATCGTGTTAATAGTTAATGGGTTTGTGTCTAAATGTGTTTAATAACATTTGTGTGAACAAATTTGGGTCATAACATGCTTCAATCTACAAAACCCATTTTTGAATATGAAAGTACAACTTGTTCTTGAGTGCCATGACTTGTTCATGTGTTATTTGATCTTGAAAGGTATTAAAAGTGATACAAGTTGTTGTTATTGTGCATATATGTGCTAATGCTAAGTTCTAACAAGTCTTGAAATCCATCTAGACCTTCGTAATGTGTATTCATACTTGTTCAGCCCGTTTGGTGAATGGGACGATCTTGGTCCCAAGATCGTCCTAGGCAGCCTGTTTGTTCTTGTGCATATTCGTTTGATCTCGAGTGAAAGTTGTGTTGTGTTGTGTGTTGGTACACTCCTGGGTAATTGATCTTCTAAGATCGGTTTTGCTCAACTTGCGTTCTTGAACCATAAAAGATCTTGTTCTTGTTCTCAAAAGTATGAAACAACCTTGTACTAGAAATATGTGAAACGATCTTTTGATTAAAAAGCTAAAACGATCTTGAACCTAGGGTAGCTAAGACGATCTTGCTCAGTCTAGTGGGACGATCTTGTACCTTGTTCCCTGAAACGATCTTGAACAACAGACACATGAGACGACGTTGAACATAAAGACCATGAGACGATCCTGATCAAACAAGTAAAACGATCTTGAGCCTAACAACACCCTAAAACGATCTTGAACATAGCACCTAGACTAGTTCTTAACTTTAACACAATACGATCATGCACTTAGTCACCAAACAAATTCATAACATCATCATCACTTGATCAATCACAATAAAGGCTACATATTGACATCAGTTCGAGTTCAAAGACGATAATCACTTATGTGTGAGTTCAAAGACGTTCAGTTCGAGTCCAGTTCATGTACTTAAAGTTCATTTAAATTCCTTTGAGTCAAAACGTTCAAAGATCTTCAAAGGACCAAATCATCAGTTCAACAAGGACATTTTAGTGATTAAATAATCACATGAACTAATATGCGTACTTGTTTATAATCAATGATATGTACTTAGGCGTCCTTCAAGACGCGCTTGGATTGTGATAGATATAACTTATCTATCCCTGTTCTTGTTCTCTGTGCTTGTAAACTGTGCTTGTACCAGATCACAGTGAGTTCACTAATCCCCCTTTTGTACATTTTGTTCAAGTTCTTTTATCGGGGACTGAAAAGCATGAAAACTATTTTGTACTTGTACATATGTTCTTGAACTATTCTACGTACTATATTATGATCTTGAACTACTTATGATATGATTCTTAAACTGTTTAAAAGAGTATTTAAGTCTTGAATGGGCAGGATCTTAAATACATTTATACTATTGTACTTGATCTTTATCATGTTCTAGTACGTATATGTACTTGTTCAGTTCTTGTTCACTGCTATCAATTCATATACCACAGTTCAGGGAATGAACCGTAGGTAATTATGGATAGCGCTGTTTAGGGTAGGCCCACCCTCATTCTCCGCGGTTCTGGAGGATGCATATTACTTGTTCTTGTTCTGACCTAGATCTTACTTGATGTGCTTGAACTTTATGAGCATATCTTTACATTACAGTTCAGTTCTGGCGTATCGGGTTAGCAGTGACAATTTATATCTATAGTTCATTATATGTTCTTGTTCTGATCTTACTATTATAAAGTACTTATGCTAAACGTGCAGATCTTATGACCTGGTTATTACTATTACAAAGTACTTTGGTGCAACGTACAAAACTTGTGATCTTGTTCTTGTGATCCTGTTCTTATTATACATATATACTTATGTGTAAACTAAAACGTACATTATGTGAATCTCACCAACTACTTTTGTAGTTGACCTTTTGAACTTACATGCTTTTCAGGCTAGGCTAAGTAGATCTTTTTAGCATAGGAGTCTTCCTTTCTAAGCTCATCCTTTTGGCGATTGTTCGAGCATTCAAGATCAGGAGCTGTGAAGACCTCACCTTTGCTATTCCAGTTCAAGTTCTGGTTCTTAAAGACAATTGTTCTGTCTTATGATTATTGACTATTCTGAGTTTATTTTAAGTTCTGTAATAACTATCGTACTTCTGTTCTTTTAATGTTAATGGCTGTGTTGGAACTTGTACGGTGTGCAATTGTGCTTATCTGTGCATCCCGTGTATTCCGCTTTAGCGGGGTGTTACATTTCACCCCAAAATCACATAAAGAAAAAAGGGCTACGAACTCACCTTGGCCTTGAGCGTTTGTAGAAGGTGACTAAGCGGGTAAATGGGGAGCACAACGGTCACAAACCTATTATATCAACATTAAATCATCACATTATAGCTTACGTTACGTTACAAGTCATCCTAGACCAAACCAAGAGTTTACATATGGTTTTTAACTAGTTCATCTTGGTTCTGATTTGTTCATCTTGGTTGTCACTAGTTCATTTTGGTTATGATTAGTTCATCTTGGTTGTGACTAGTTCATCTTGTTTAGTATTAGTTCATCTTGGTTCTAGACTGTAACTAATGGTCGTTAAAAACTAACGGATCTTGGTTCTAATTTGTTCATCTTCGTTCTGAATTGTTGTCAGAATCAGTCCTGAAAACTAACGGTCGTTAAAACTTGCACCAATTCGACCCAACATGGACCCAAGCTTAATTTTGACCTCAAAATCAATTAGGAGACACTTCCAAACTCATTTCCAAGCATAATGAACATAACCCACAATACAAACTTGATATATAACATCAAAAGTTGTCCAAATTCGTTTTGACCATTTTGGGGCCATATGGAAGTCACCAATCATGTTATCAACACATTTTGGACAAAACCCATCATCAAAAACGCTTTCATTTCACAATCCAAGACCAATTTATACCCAAATCCACCCACAACCCTAAATTGGCTCTAATAACCCATTTTTATTTCAAATTTACTTAGGGTTGACCAAAAACAAAATTAATAACATTAAATAATGAATTTGAGTTAGAAATAACTTACCAAACCTCCACCAAGTGCTAAACCCGATTTTTGAGCAAAAAGGGAAGATTCTTGCACTTTGAAGATCCAAACTTTTGATATGTGTTAAAGATGATGATAATGATGATGTTGCTATTACAAATCTTGTTCAAGAAACAATTAATAATGCTAGAATTTAGAGAGAGAGAGAGAGAGAGAGTAAAGATGTGTGTGTTTTTGATATACTTGGATTTTAGAGAGAGAGGGAGAAAGGAGGAGAAGATAGAATGATATGAATGGATGGAAAGGGTGGAAGAATGGGAGGGGATAAGGTTGGGTGGGGTTGGTCAAGGATATGGGTTTGGGTCAACCCATGGGTAATCCATTCATTTAATTTAATCTAGTTATCCCCAACTAACAATTTAACATTTAATTTAAATCAACCAATAACTTTGACTAGCCCACGAACGTAAATTAACCACAACGATCATCAATTCACATAATACCTTGAACACAATTATATCACAAGTAACTCGATCACATACTAATTAATTAATGTTAATTAGTCGAATGTACACAAAATTAACTGGTCAATAAAAGTCAAATTTCACGAATGTTACATAATGTTAGCCGGAAAATGTCAAGTGATTCGGATGCCACTTCTAGCCGTGGTGGTTCAAGTGGTCCAGAACAGGCCTTGAACACCCTTGATCGAATGCTTTTGTTGCAAGAAGAGCAGATGAGAAAAATTGATGAGGATAGGAAGAAAATAGAGGAGGAGCGGAAGCTGAGAGCGGATGATCGCTTCCGCAAGCAGGTTAGGGCGGATTTCAAACTTCTGCAGCAGCCAATCCCCACCGTCATAGAGGAAGACGAGTTGGAGTAGATAAGGGCTACGCGTTAAAACCTCATCGATAAGTACAACCGTATTTTAAGGATATCTAGGTTTAGTTTGTATTTTTAGTCTAATGTGTTTTAATTCTTAGGTTTAAGTGTTTAATGTTTTTTTTAAAGAATTTTTAATGTGTTTTATGTTTTATTTTTAAGTGTTGTAATGTTTTTTTAAATAATAAAATGTGTTTTAATTATAATAAAATGTGTTTGTTTAATTTTGTGAAAAATAAAAATGAAATAATATAATAATGGATGAATAATGTTAGAAGTGGGTTAGAAGTGGGGGTTATAAGGAGGGGTGTGTCTTGGTGTGTCTAAAAGTGATGAATAGTGTTAGAAGTGGGTAGAAGTAATATACTATAAGGAGAGGCCTTATTACTCGTATTTATTGTTACATAGTAAATTTATTTTAAAAGCTTTCAGTTTTTTATGTTATGTTCATTTCCACATTTTTTTTTATATATATTTATGGAAAGTTTTATTTTTATTATATATTAACCAATCAAAATTCTTAGGTTTAATAAACTAATATTTGCTGATGTCATAAATAATACTCATAATGACTGTTGAAACACGTCGGATCGTTCAAATCGTGACCAATTCGACTATGAAAGTGCGGAATCCTCTTAAGATAACTAGATTGCTATTGCCTTTTTGTCGATTAATGAGCAATTAACCAACCCAAGGAGATACACAAGGCTTGTGGTTCGTGTAGGATATCACACGAAGGAACAATTAACCTTAATTCGTAGTTTTACCAAACAATACTCACGATTAACCTAATTCCGTAGATTAGGTTTTGTATTTATACTAGTTATGTATTGGATCGTGTGGGCTTAGGCCTTAATCAAGGATTAGGCCCGAAACAATAATCAATTCGATCTGTCTCGTGCTGACGTCAGCATGAGGCCAGTCCTACATGCTGATGACATCAGCACGAGGTTCGACCCTTTGATTCTTTGTTTTACTTCGTTTGGCTCGTACATAACATCCAATCATTGTTTAAGTATTCTATGACACTTATAAACCTTGATTCTATGTTCTTGTACCTGCAAAACAATATATAACACACAAACACAATACAAAACATAAACAGATAGAATATTGAAGTTCAAACGTAATCATTAAATATCAACACAAGTTCTTATTTAAATGATTACAAACATAGTTCCTAAAACATAAACGATAATCAAATCTATGTTGCGATTGTCACAACGAATCTGCATCTATAGACTCCTCCTTGACGATTGCAACTAGATCTCTTTAAAGTCTTCAAACTTGAACTTCAAAGTTATCCATTAAACAAAAGTCTTGTGCTATTCGCATGAATTCTCTCTTGTAAGCAATGTGCGAGATTGTTGCGATAGCGCCTTTCTTTAACTCTCCAAAATTCCACTGCTGAGCAAGGTGTATCCAAAAGTCTTCTCTGATCACCTCTTGACAAGTTGACAACCTGCATTGGATCATACATGCGTAGCAACAATTGTTCCTGTGAATTATCAACAAACATCTGTGCTTCGCCTGACTTGAAATCTATTTGCCAAAATGTCATTTCTGTCAGCATATCTTGATCCCATCTGATAGCGGGAACCTTCTTAACACATTTAATCCTTCTCTGGACAAACCGAAATGTGCCATCTTGATTCTTAATCTTCTTCAAAGGTGTTGGCTTAATCAACCTTTCTTCTAGCTTTAGACCTCTAACACTGAAATTTCTAATTCTTTCATCTCTGAATCTATTCCAGTAGAAATCTGCAAGTCCATTGCTCTGAAGATTAACGAACCATCGTCTTCCCAAATCTATCATGTCAGAATCACTAAGAGAGTGGAAATGTCTTTGACTCATCAACATATATTGGCATCCTTCTTTTCTCTTGATAACAAATAAATCGATTCTCTGATCATAAAACCAACTTTGTATCACTGGGAAATACTTAGGTGCATCCTTGTCTGAGACAAACTCCCAAAACATCGATGGCTTATACGTATCACGTATTACCAAACCAGTATGTCCTCTATAACCTGGAATCAGTCTATTAGTAATAAACTCATGATCTTGCTGCACCGGAGTTATATTAAATCTTCCAAGATCAACCTCTCGTGTAGCATCTGTATTCCAGAATAGATCAAATAAATTATCACGTCCTTCATCTATTATATTTGCAGATACAGCAAACCTCAAACTTGCTGCATTCTTAGGTTCATCTGGACTTTCTCTGATTGGATTAAGATTGAGATGTTCCACTTCAGCTATTGGTTCAACTTGAATGACTTCATCTTCATTAAAGACACAATCAAAGTCATAAGGTATATCAAGCAACCTTTTTCTATCAGCTTCTGAAGTAATGAACTCTCCTTCTTCCATATCTTCATCATTGATACTTTCTAGATATTCTTCAGCATCAAGATCGTCCAATGCACCTATCCTTTGAAGCTTTTCTGCAATTCAAACAATTCACATATACAAGGATAAAGAACATAAATCATAAGTCAACACATAATAGTATAAATACATAAAAGAAATTAAAATAAATGATAGTATATCATAAATATAATGCAATAATTACACTAATATTTATCTTATAATCTTTATCTATTTTAACTTACAACAATAATATTATATCATATATATAATGTAACAAATACATTCATATTTATCTTATAATCATTACAAAAACAAAAATCATTAGCACTAAGGTTCATAATCAGAATTCGAATCTGACTCTGACTCTGAAGATGTATGAGTTAACCCTGACCGTTCTTTCATTTGATCCCCAAGTGATCCTGGATCATAATAATCATCATAATCCATAATCACTGCTCTAGCTCTCATATGAGCTTGTGGATCATAACCCAATCTCTTTTCTAGTCTGTGCATAATTAATGGGTGCAAATCTGACTCTATAGAAGCATTGGTAATAGAATCAGTCTTAGTTGACTCACTATCCTGAGTAGATTTTCCTTTGTTAAGATTTTCTTTATCAATATGATTATGAGGATCATTCACTAGCTTTTCTCGAATCTCCCTTTCTATTCTATTAGAATTAGAATCGGAGTTACCTGAATTGGAATTTTCCTCATCATCATTGTTAGGATCATCAGGATCTGCATCTGGAGCGACCATCACAGCTTTGCCTTTATCTTGAGTCCTAGAAGTACTAGCACCAGCTGCACCAGCAACTTTTGACTCTCTTTGTTTTGGCGACTGCCCCTGAATATCTGCAGTCTCTATATCCATAGCATCATCAGCAGCATCTTGATCTTGACCTCTATTCTCTGGCTCACCATCTGTTTGTCATAGCTCGATCTTGATCTTGATCTTCATGATCATCATCTCTTGTCTTCTTAGCAAGCTCATCATGCTTACAACCATCTTTATCTCCCCTTGAGCCAAGAACTGGTCAAGTCTAGATCCAAGAGAATGAACAAGTGCTGTCATTACGTCCATCTCTTCTTGATGCTTAGCAGCTTGGAGCTGTAGCTGATTCTCCAAAGCTGTAAGCTTGTAACCCTCAACTCTAACATCTTCTTCTCAGAAAATAAATGACTCAACTGCACTTGAACAGGTACAGGTGGACGTGAAGTAGAAGCAACATCAGATGTAGAAGCATGGGGTGACATCGTAGCTTCAAATGAAGGCATACGAGCACTAAAAGTTCCTGTGGGAGGCATCTGAGGTCGTTGCAAAGGAGCCAACAGACGTCCCATTATCGTAGAAACAGGAACTTTCGCCTGAATAGGAGCAGACGAAGGCCTAGGAGCAACAAGTGTCGGCTCTGGCTCTTGACGAACTGTAGACTCCGAAGCAGTAGGAATCGTAACAGTTGTAGCCTCAATGACAACTTGTGCGCGAGAACCAATTCCTCTTATAATAAACTTTGGTCTCGACCTTCTCTCCCCAACAACAACACCAGCAGAAGTAGTAGACACAGAAACAGGAATATCATAAACTGAAGCTCTTAAAACAGCAACTGATGGAGTAGCTTGAGACCTCTCCATAGCAGCTTGATATGCAGCAAAATCTCTATCAACTTCAGCTTGAGATCGCTGAGAAGTTGGAAGTCTCTCTACAGCGTCAACACCTTTTCCTTGTCTTCTTCTTCGCTTCGGCAAACGTTCTTCCTCTTCTTCATCATCTGAATCCTCAACTACATTAACAGACAATTCAGAAGGACCAACTGGAGCAGAGGTAGAAGTAGAAGCTCCAGTATTTGGTAGCACAAGATCTGCGGGATCAGCAACATCCTGCATAAGAGCATCCATATCTGGATCATTCTCCAGATCTCCAGCATACAGAGGAACATCATTGAGTGCCTCAAACTGATCAGCTCGCTCTTCTTGAGGATTATCTTGAGCCTGATCATCAGCAGCAGCATAGTTAGGATTGATCAAATGTCCGAACAATGGTGGATTATCAACATCAACCAGAACATTTCTTCCCGACAAATGCTTCATGCTTTCAACAAATGCCTTATGAGTAAGACGACCTAAATTGAACGTAGGACCGTCAAATGGGAATTCAGCTGCAAAGTGACGAATGATTATCATCACAAATCTTGGAAACAGAAAGAATTTCTTGTCTGTACCAATCGACCTCAACTGCTTGTTCAGCACCAAATTATCAAAAATGTACTGAGACAAGCTATATGGCTTGTTCAGCACCAAGGCAACCATCTGAAAAGCGTTCTAGATATTCATCTGGTCATAGCCTGTACTCCGATGACTAATGGACCTCAACAAATAATAAGCAAGCAACTTCCATTTC
Organism: Erigeron canadensis; assembly: GCF_010389155.1. Classification (NCBI taxonomy): domain Eukaryota; kingdom Viridiplantae; phylum Streptophyta; class Magnoliopsida; order Asterales; family Asteraceae; genus Erigeron; species Erigeron canadensis. Next base: position 14,154,003 of record NC_057763.1, read on the forward strand.
CCACGAAGATGATTTCTGAAGTATGGGTGAGAAATAGCACCAGTATAACCCATACGACGTAGAGCACCGTCACAAAATTCTTCTGAAAAATCAGTCGGACCTTGCTCTATCTCGGCATCACCTAAGTGTAATATCGTCCGTAAGTCTCCAGCCGAGAACGAGAAAGAACGTCCTCCAACAATAGTGCAAATGTACATATGATCACCCATTTGCACTGATCGGGCTGAGTTCCAAAACTCCCGAATGAGACTTATCACCAACGGAGGGTTCTCTGTCATAGCAAAATGAACACGAGAACGTGCAAGAAATAGTAGGACACCATGAAACTCTGGTGTGCACCCCGTCTGAGTAATACTGAGATTGAGTGCAGCATTGTGCTCCATGACGAACACACGAGCATTATTACCTTGTCCTGCCATACCTGCACAAAAACAGACAAAAAACGACAAGAAAACGAAAAAGTTAGAAATTAAAAAATCAAAACTAGGTTTTTGGCTCGTCTGCTTCGTGATGACGTCATCACGAGGAAGATCTTTTTCGTCGTGACGTCAGTACGAGCTTCAAACGAAACCCAGAAACACGAAGTAAAAGCATCTCCATTTGATGAGTTAATAAAATAAAATCATCAACATGGACTTGTTTATGGATCGTGTATGCCCAGAAAATAAAAAATCGAAACAAATTCGATGAACACGAAGTGGTTCGTGTTCTTGATGTTCTTCGCGTGAATAGTGACCGAAACATAGTATCTTCAACTAATTTTGATTTTAATCATGTTAATATGAACTTTTGTTAGATTTAAAGTGTACAAACATCAATTAATCCAACTTTAAGTCCAATTTTAAGTCCAAATCATCAAAAATTGAAGATCAAAACCTTGGTTCGTCTGAGTTACTGTTCACGCGAGGTAAATTCAAAAATCGGGCATTACAAAGGCTTAAATCTTATGATTTTTGCAGTTAAAACATCAATCCACTATCCTAGATTATGAAATTACCAACAAATCTGGATAATAATCGAGAAAAGAGGATGAAATCGATCGAAATTAGTGCGGATGAATAGTAGCACGAAGGAGACGAGGTTCGTGTGATTTACTTAGGGTTAATTTTTGATTAATGGTAATTAATGAATAGTAATAACCCATATTTATATTCGAATCCTCATGGGCCGGGCCGAAGGACTAACTTCGTGGGCTACGTGATGACGTCAGCGCGAGGCATGCTAACGTCAGCACGAAGGACTTCGAATTTTTCAGATTTTTATTCACACAAGCTACATTCCTTAGCCAAATTTCGTGAATTTTCCAAAATTTTAAACAAGGAAAAATTACAAAAATTCCAGAAACATAAACCTGTAGATACTCGTTACCAAAAACCTGTATCTACTCGAATATGCAATCGTAGATCATCCGTACTAACTTGTCATCACAATAAAATCGATAATTTCTTCATTGATGTTTAACTCAACAAATGCAAACTTACATCAAAACATATTTAATGTATAATGCATTACAATTACATCAAAATCATCATATCAACAACCTATCATATTACATCTTAGGTTGTGATCTTGATAATACAATTATAACCTATCACACTAAGTCTTAGGTTAATAAACACAAAGCAGTCCATCCTTGTAGCACAGTTCTTGTAATTTCTGAACACCTTTTTATTGTCCATCGCAATGCAATTCTAAAAGCAAGCGAAAACAATTTTGCCTTCAATCACAAGCTGAAATTTTTGATGCCAATTTCATTGTAAAATGAGTTTATCATCTGTAACCTGCACACTTAACAAACTTCATCAATGCACCAAAAACAATAAAATATTATAAATATGCAAAACAATCAAAATCTTAACCTAGCAATCATTACAAGATCTAAGGCAAGTCCAATCTTTGTCAAACATACTTATCAACCAAAAACAATTGAAATTTCAAAAATTTACTTGAAACACATTCAAAAATATTTTGACTATTCAATTTTGAAAATCATTTCATTTTCTAAATTAAACAACTTATGTATTAATTAGAAAATCCATCTTTTAATCATACTTACCATAAGCAACAAGACTCATAAAATTCACTAAGAATCATAACTTTTAATGCTTATCAAATCTCTCGTGCAATAAGAACTAGTTTGACACACAAACTGACACTTATTAGTACAAAAATAAGAATAAAAAAATAAAAAAATAACTAAAATAAAAACTAAACTACTTTATTTATTTACAAGAAATTTTAAGTTTCTGCAGATTAGATCAGATTAGCATTTACATAAGTCTGCAAGGGAGAAATAATTCTCTTATTATTAGTTATGAACAGTGACCCAACCACGATTACCGATATATTTGTCCTCTTAAACACTCGGTACTTCCAGTTTCCTTTGAGTTATGACACTTTCGACATACCCTGGCCAAGGACAGTCACCATGTAACCCACATTCAGATATACTTCCGTAATCGATACATGCACTAAGATAACAAATATTCAATATATATTCAAAAACATCCTTAAACAAATCATGAGACACTTTTTAGATAACAAAATTTAATTACCTAATGATTTAACTTATTTGCTTTTGCATTTCATTATTTATAAGGAACCCATGATTTTCTATGAGACCCATGTAGCGAACTTTTTGACAACCTATCCCAAGTTGGAAGCTTTAGGTAGGCTAGGTATACAAAGACACCCCTAGGACATACTTGTCCGAATCTCAAAGACCACATTAGCACCTTAATTTACATTCATTTCATTTGCATAAACAATATCACATTTAACTTTCATGCATGAGTTGTAGAGGTTTTTGCCTATATTTTGAACAAATCCTATAGTAATGCTAGATCTTTCACAAAATTTAAGGACTAGATCAATTTATTACTGAAAAGCAAGCATTCTCAGCCATATATCTGAATATGTTTCCCACAAGAACATTGTATAAATTAAGTTCAAATTAAGGAAACCTTGCTACTTTATGTCTACCAATATATCCCAAATTGTAATCACTGAACTAAGCAGTTATATTACGATTAAGCAGACTTAAAAGCTAAGTATCCTCACTTCTAACCTTCTTACAGCATCAACTTAAATCTCTCCCATATTTTTGTCATTTTCTCATTTTTCACATTTTTATGGTTTTTTATGACACTAAGAACTCTTTTTGTATTTTTATGACTCTAGCTATTTACAGACACAAAATTAAAAAATCAGTTCTTTGAGAGATTTAATATGAATCAGTATTCTTCATCCCATTGAGAAGAATTAACTTCTCAAACCGAGCCTTATCAAATGCTTTGGTATACAGATCAGCTAATTTATCATCAGTTATAACTTTTTCCAAATGAATTAACTTCTTTTGGGCACAATCACGCAAGAAAGGATGTCTAATATCAATATGCTTGGTGACCTTATGCATGACAGGGTTATCTGTAATGTCTATAGCTGACTTATTGTCTATTCTAATAGGAGTATCAAGAAAATCCATACCGTAGTCACGAAGTTGTTGCTGAATCCACAATACCTGGGAACAACAGCTACCAGCAGCCATATACTCTGCTTCACATGAAGACTGAGCAACACATGTCTACTTCTTCACTGCCACGATACTAATCTTCCTCCTAACAACTGAAAACCTCCAGTCGTAGACTTTCTGTCATTGTTACAACCGCCAAAATCCAAATCAGTATATGCAACAAAATCAAACGTTCCTCCCATTGGATACCATAGACCAAGGCCTTGGTTTCCCTTAAGATAACGTAGAATACGTTTTGCTGCAACCAAATGTGACTCTTTCGGACTAACTTTAAATCTAGCGCAAAGACAAACAGCGGACATAATATCTGGACGCAAAGCAGTCAGATACATCAATGAGCCAATAATAGCACGATAATAAGTTGCATCCACAAGTTCATCTTTCGGATAAAGAACCCCTAAACCATGATTTTGCTGAATAGGAGTACCATATGTCTTGGACTTTAACATTTGAAACCTTTCCAAGATGTCATCGACATACTTAGACTGGTGAATAAAGAATCCATCTTTCCTTTGATCTACTTGTAGTCCGAGGAAAAATTGTAATTCCCCCATAGCACTCATTTCAAATACATTTTTCATGCTCATTTCAAACTCTTTGCACATCTTTATATTTGATGAACCAAAAATGATATCATCCACATAAACTTGTACAATTAGATAATCTCGCTTCTTCCACTTGATAAACAATGTGTTGTCTATCGATCCTCTAGTAAAACCATTTGTCAACAAATGTGTCAACAACTTTTCATACCACACTCTGGGTGCTTGATGCAATCCATAAGGAGCCTTATCCAAATGATATGCTCTTCTTGGATAATTCGGATCTTCAAACCCCGGTGGTTGGTGAACATACACTTCTTCTTTAACTTCACCGTATAAGAAGGCACTCTTAATGTCTAACTGATACACCTTTATACCTTTGAAACTTGCATAGGCTAAAAATAACCTTATAGCTTCAATCCTAGCAACTGGTGCAAAAGTTTCGTTATAGTCATATCCTTCTCATTGTGCAAACCCCTGAACAACCAAACATGCTTTATTTCTAGTAACGATCCCTTTGTCATCTCGTTTGCATTTATATACCCAACGAGTTCCAATCGGTTCTTTACCTCTAGGCACATCTACTAACTCCCAAACTCCAATTTTTCAAATTGAGCTAATTCTTCTTGCATAGCTTCAACCCAACACGGATCTTGAAGTGTTGCCTTAACATTCTTAGGTTCTACTTGTTAAATGAAACTAGAATATAAACAGCTAAAATCATCTTCCGATTCTTCAGAAATAGGATCATCATCAGGCAATGTAACCTTCGATGGAGTAAGTGGTGTAGTGTTCTCGGATTCATTATCATCTGAATCTGGTGTCTTATTCTTGTCCTTACTACATTCATCAATATCAGCAGTAGACTGAACTTTGGTTGGAGTAGTATCGACATTTCGAGTAGGCGGAAATGTAGGAGTATTATCCATGTGATCTCTTAAAATAATCATATCATCAACTGTCTCAGGATCTGAATACGAATCAGGACCATGTAGTGAACTAAACACACTATTGTAATCGAAGTTCTTGCAACTTCCAGAATGAATAGCGGGCTTATGACTGACAATCTTGACATTTGTTGCCAAATCAACTTTGCCGGTTTGTTTATTGTAAACCCGTCGAATTGATGTTCCCGGTTTATAACCGATGAAAAATCCCTCTTCGACCTTTGAATCAAACTTTGACCGAGGTAGATACTTCAAGAAAGTACACGGTACACCAAATGGTTCAACATTCTGTAAATTCGGTTTCTTCTTATGTAGAAGCTCACAACATGTCTTATTATGACGCTTAACTACAGTAACCTTATTTAAAATATGACAAGCTGTATTCACTGCCTCCCCCCAAAACATAGTAGGAAACCCTGAATCTGCAAGCATAGTTCTGGCTGTCTCGATTAGAGTCCTATTCTTTCTTTCAGCAACTCCATTCTGTTGTGGTTCATACGGAGAACTGTATTGATGTTGGATTCCCTTTGACAAACAAAAGACATCCATCACATTATTCTTGAATTCAGTTCTGTTGTCACTCCTGATTCTCTTAACACGAACTCCATAAATGTTTTCAGTTTCGATAAAGAAATTTATCAAAATCTACCGTGTTTCATCTTTCGACTTAAGAAAGAATACCCATGAGAATCTAGAGTAATTATCAGTAACCACCAGACAGTAATACATCCCACCGATACTTCTTACATTTACTGGACCAAACAAATCCATGTGAAGTAACTCGAAAGGATTGGCAATAGAATTTTGTTGTTTCAGTTTATGAGCAGACTTTTGCTGTTTACCTTTCAGATAAGGTACATATTTGTCTTCCATTCCAAACCATTTCATGGGAACGCCGTCAACCAAACCATGTTTGACAATGTCATTCATCTTTCGGAAATTGATATGTCCCATTCTTCTATGCCATAGTAAAGATTCAGATTCGTTTGCTTTCGATAACAAGCAAACAGACTCCTTTGGATCATCAACACCTAACACAAGGCCATAGATGTCTCTCTTCCTAGGAGCTTTCAGCAAGATCTAGTCTTCATGAATAACATATCCTGGTTTCAATATAAGTGCTTCTTTCTCAGTAAAATGGACATTGTTTCCCTTGTCACAAATCTGAGAAACACTTAATAAATTATGTGCTAACTGTTCCACATAATTGACTTTCTCCAGCGTAATCTTCCCATTGACAACATCACCTTGGCCCGAGATGTTGCCGCCCTTAGGACCTGCGAAACTAACATACGAACCATTTACATCTTCATAATTGGACAAAACATTCTTGTCCCCTGTCATGTGCCGAGAGCATCCACTATCAACATACCAAAGACTTATAGGCTTCCTTGGTTCTCCCTGCACATCAGATAATAAGATGGTTAGTTTCTGAATGGAACCCAAACCTTTTGAGGTTTAGGTTCTCCCTGCACATCTCTAATGATCAATTCGGTCCAATATCCATCGCTCTGTAAAGGAGCCTTGGATGAGGATGGTGTCACAGACTGTTTTTTAGGTGAAGTGAAACGAGTCTTAGGAGGTGAATTACTTGGTGAGTGAGTACCAAATCTAGGTTGACTCCCTAATCGATCATAGAATTTAGACGAACTATTAATTCTAGAACGAGGAGATCGATTTTGTTGAGTCATCTTCCTAGGTGAATAACTCCTTTGTGGTGTACGAGAACGACTCGGACTTACACTACTAGAAGTAGTATTTTGTGAAGGTCCCTGTCATTTTGGAGTCTTAGATCTATTGAAATTAACCCTTTGATCTGTAACTGCAGACTCACCATATGACACATTTGTAAGTAACTTAACATAATTTTGTGCATCTTTATTATCAGGATGTCCTTTTGCATACCTCTCATTATAATTTTTTTTATATGCACTCATAAATTGTGGTGAAGCTACTTGTTCAACTAATTTACCCTTCCCTTTAGTATTAGGAATATCACTAACATCCTTTGACTTGACTTGACTGTCATTCTTAGAATTCTTGACCTTCCTATTTAGACATTCAATAGCTATATGACCTTTCTCACGACAAGTATAACACTTCTTTACTTGTTGTTTACTAGATTGACCATTTTCTATTTCAGGGATTGGTATACCATACTCCTTCATTTCATTTATGGTATCAAGCCTCTGTATTGCTTCTTCCATAGTTCTTACTGGTTTAAAAGGAGCATAATGTATATCCTTATATGGAATTTGTTCAGCTAACCATTCTTCTTTATTTTTCACACACCAAACTTTATCAATTTTTGATTTAGGTTCAATCCTATTTATAGATACTTCTTTATCATAGAACACTGTATCACAGTCTTTCAATGTGTAGTATACTACTTCATCTGGATTAAAACCTAATTCATTTTGTTGGTGATCTCTTTGTAGAAGTAAATCAGAATCTTTAGTCATGTTACTTTCCTTCTTAAGAATAACATTTTCAGTAGTTAAATTTTCTTTCAATTTCAATATCTCAAGTTTCAAATCTGACACCATTTTACAAACGTCAATTATAGAAAACAAAGAACAAGATACCTTCTGATCTGCAGCCTTGCAATCTGCCATGTATGCAACAAAGTCTTCAGTTGTCATACCTTTAGGTATCACGAAGTTCTTCATTTGTTCTCCAATGCTCTTCATAGAAATGTCATCAGCAGGACTCGATGACTCTTCCTTTTCTTCAGATGCTTTCACTGCTGTCACAGGTTCACTCTCAGATCTTACAGTCTCAGCAACATTACATACATTCTCCTTAACTATCTCAGATGCGCTTTCTTCCCTTGAGTACACAACATAATCAATTGCAGCTACCTCATCATATAATTCCACCATGTAGGCATGATTCGAGGTATCATCGGATTGTGTATCCCATTGATAAGTACCATCCGGATTCTGAACAACAACAATCTTTGACTCCGAAAATGGTGACGAGACTGGCTGTTGTGGAGTAGCAGGATATGTAATCATTGCTTGAGTTTTATGATTACTCGGAGTAATACCGCCTTGATTGTAATTTTGACGACTAGCAACGGTATTATCAATCCTCTTAGGTCGTTGACACTCTCTTGCAAAGTGACCAAATCCATCGCAGTTATAACATTTCACCTTGGATTTGTCAAATCCTTTAGTGCCATTACCTATAGGTCTCCCGGTTCTCGAGTGAAGTTAAACACGAACTAAAGGAAAAAGACAAATTTCGAACGAATTTGCAATCAATAGCAAATCTAACGATCTTAAACCTTTTGGTAATCAACCTTAGGGCTCTGATACCACTTGTAAAGTGCCCTATTGTTGTGTGGATCGTAATAAGACGTGATTCGTTATGTCAAGAGTGCGGAATCCTCCTGAGATAACTAGATTGCTATTGCCTTTTTGTCGATTAATGAGCAATTAACCAACCCAAGGAGATGCACAAGGCTTGTGGTTCGTGTAGGATATCACACGATGGAACAATTAACCTTAATTCGTAGTTTTACCAAACAATACTCATGATTAACCTAATTCCGTAGATTAGGTCTTGTATTTATACTAGTTATGTATTGGATCGTGTGGGCTTAGGCCTTAATCAAGGATTAGGCCCGAAACAATAATCAATTCGATCTGTCTTGTGCTGACGTCAGCACGAGGCCAGTCCTACATGCTGATGACATCAGCACGAGGTTCGACCCTTTGATTCTTTGTTTTACTTCGTTTGGCTCGTACATAACACCCAATCATCGTTTAAGTATTCTATGACACTTATAAACCTTGATTCTATCTTCTTGTACCCGCAAAACAATATATAACACACAAACACAATACAAAACATAAACAGATATAATATTGAAGTTCAAACGTAATCATTAAATATCAACACAAGATCTTATTTAAATTATTACAAACATAGTTCCTAAAACATAAACGATAATCAAATCTATGTTGCGATTGTTACAACGAATCTGCATTGTTGAAACATATCGGACCGTTCAAATTGTGACCAATTCGACTATGAATGTGCGGAATCCATTCATAATCGACTTTGAGGTTTCTGTATAATTAATGGACATATAAACACGAATTACATGAAGAACAAGAGATAAGAACAAATGTAAAACTCATGAATATCATTAATCATATGGATATTACACCAAATCAGTATACATCTGACTGCCATGGGGAATAGATCTCTACCCCGTGCACTATGAACGAAATCTGTTGCAACTCAAATCGTTAAAACACAATTGTAACCTAATTCTAGTATATATAGGTTGTAGAAACGGGCTGGGCTTGGCTTCGACTTCCTGCACACGAACTAGATGCCTCGTCCTGACGTCATCGCGAGGTGATCATGACGTCATCACGACCTTGATGATGCCTTCTCTTCATCATAATCAACCCTTGGAATTGCATTGCAACGGACAACAAAAGCCTCTCAGAAATTGCTTCTACAATGACTAAATGTATCATTGAAATAAGAAAGTAAATTGATGGGAACCTGTTTTAAACCTTTTAATTTTTTAATCGGTTCTTGTATTAGAACATTTCTAATGGGAGGTTGATGAAAATATTTTGTTGAAAGAAAAAGTCTCTGAATAGTTATTTATTATTGGAGAGAATAACTTTTTTTTTTAATAGGGTTCCTCAGGCTATTTGAACAAAGACTTTTTTCTATATACTCACACTCACTTCTAAATTTCTAAGATTAAAATACTTGTTTATAAGGCCACTGGCATTGTATGGACTAAAGGTACGTGGTTGGTGGTTACCACACGTGGAACACCGTCGCCGATGGGTGTTCACGCGTGGGTGATACAAAATGGATGGAACTTCCACGAGATTGAACCACGGGTGAAAATTTACCGTTGAGCCTCCAACGACTACTTTTTTTTATTGTTTAAATCTAATCTTTTCTCTCTCTTTTCATCACGAACATCAAAACCTCTACCATCTCCACGCATTTTCTGTTTCCATCACCACCATTTTTTAACATCAAATCCAAATGGATCCTAGATCAACCAAACGAGTTTCAAAGAACATGCGGGGAAGAAACGTAGGCGGCATTCCAACTCGCGGTCGTGTTCAAAACCAACCCGTTTATCGTCCACCACATATGGTCGATCAGTTTACAGACCACGTATGGTCGACACATCAGAAATGTTCTTCACCTCCGAACCAGTTTCGCGGTCTTCTCAAATGCATGATGTGGGCGACCTTGACCCGTTTTGGACTCCCCGTGAATCTCATCTCGTTTTAGATTAAGACGAAGAATATGAAGATGAAGCCATCCCGGAGACACAAGTCGATGATGAAGAAGAAGAAGTCGGAGAAGTGGAGCCGGTGGTCCAATCTAGGAAATCGGATTGAAAAAACTGGGACCAAATAGAGGAGGAAGCGTTGTTGGCGAAAGCTTGGATCAAAGTCTCGGTTGACAAACAAGTCGGGGACCTTCAAACGAAGTTAGGATTTTGAAAGCGGATCGTTAAACATTATGCAAGCCTTATGCCGAAAGTCCCGCAAAGGAAGGATCAATTGAACCCTAAATGGAATGCTATGCATCCCCTAATGCAAGGATTTAACGGATACTATATTCAAGGCGGTATGCAGGGGTGGTGGCACCTTATGTTTATAGGGGTCAAAGGAACCTCCTTGCAAAGGAACTATATTTACAAAGATTATATAATATATTTGAAGGACCCTCCTTAAATGCATAATTTGTTCACATTCTAGTTATTTACCAAGTAGTATTTGAAGGAACCTCCTTAAATGACATGTTCGCCAAGTAGTATTTGTAATAAGTTAGACTATTTGTTATTATTATTAAATGCATAATTTGTTTATTACCCAATCCGACCCAGCCAGTTTTATATGTCTAAAAAAAACTCACCGAGTCTCATCTATAATAACCCTCCTAATTCCAAATCCTAGATTCGCCACTTGCGGTATGTATCTTGTTGATTTTCCTGTTTATACGTGTATATATATATGAATCGAGTATGTATGATTCTGTTTTCTGTTCATATGTATACACACACACACATATATATATATGTTGACTGTGTATGCATGTATGCATGTATGTATGCTTTCTGTTTGATTTTATACTTGGATGGGGAAGGAAAATGTTCAAAATTAAAGTTGGTATATACATATATACTAGATTATTTTTCCGTGTAATACGCGGGATAAATATATTAAGTTTTTATATTAATTAAAGAGTTAATTACAGAAATCGTCCATGTCGTGGTACTCAACTTGCAAGTTTCATCCCTAGCTTTCATAAATTACAGTTTTCGTCCAAAATAGTTTGCTCCGTCAACACTTTTAGTCCTACCCTTAAACGTCCGTTTAAAAAGTAATCACGTGTCAAACACGTGATGGATAACTTCATCCTTTTTTGGTTATGGTGAAGGGTATATTATCTTTTCATCTTTTAAGATCAATACACCATCATCATCATCCAAAACAAAACCTAGAAAAACAAATATCATCATCGCCTCTCTATCAAAATCAGATCACCAAATCAAAATAAAAACAAAACTAAATCAAAGCAAATCTAATACCAACAATAAATTTTAATGAAACAAATCAAGCCCTGTATATCACAATTTATTTCAACATTATAATCCAAATCATAGATAATTATGATAAAAATAAAAAACAAATGAACAAAACATCAGCTAGTTATAGATCTTATGATAGTTTACATGAAAATAATGATGCTATTGTGTATGGGTCGTGTTTCCAGTATGAGCTTCAAGTTCTAATTGATACCCGCATAGTCTTCGGGGATGATGTAATAGGGACTTTTCTGAATGCCTGCCACAGCCGCTCAACCACTGTCGGCTACCACCCAGCCGCCGTCCGGTCATGGGCAGGTGGCTTATGGAGCGACTAAGACACAGTAGACACCCAAGTCGAGCCAAATCATAAATCCATTGCAGGTGATCCATCTTGTTCAAAATAAACAACTTTGGAAGCCTTTGATCTGGGTGGTGGTGATTTTTGAAATGAAGCAGAAGTATAATTTTTTTATTATCATATGGTCTCGGTGAAGAAATATATCCGAGTAAAGGATTTCTTTGTAACGTTACAAGTGAACTCAAAGAGCTTCTTGGGTTGTATATGAAGAAATATGGTGTTGATTTGTATATGAAGCAAACAAATGATATTTAATATATATAGAGGTTTGAATGGAAGTATCAATTTTTAAGGCTAAAAAAAGATAAATTACGAATGATTGGTTTAGGTTTTTTAATATGTAAATATAGAATCTTCATATGGGAATTGCTTGAATTTTTGGGTTTTTTTTAAGGTTTAGAGAGTTATTGGATCATTAAAAAAAATAAAAAGCTTGTTTTCATAAAGAATTTTTGATGGATTTAGGGGTTTTTTGTTATTTTGAAAATATCTTAAATATGAATAACAACATATGAATATGTGATGAAGGAAAGAGAGAAAGTTAAAAAACAATGAAAATGGGGATTAAATTGTGTGGTTGGGGTGTTAAGGGTGAAATTTATGAGATTACCCATCACATGCGGATCATGTGACATGGTTATAAACAGAAGTTTAAGGGTAGGACTAAAAGCGTTGACGGAGCAAACTATTTTGGACTAAAACTGTAATTTATGAAATCTAGGGATGAAACCTGCAAGTTAGGTACCACGAAAGGGACGATTTCTGTAATTAACTCTTAATTAAATAATAGTTACAGGTAAGGTATTTTAAAATATGATTACAGTAGTATTTTAAAAGTATTTCGTATCGAATTGTCAAGAAAATATTATATACGTATGTATACAAAATCAAATATCAAAATTTAAACTACAATAGTTACTATATAAATAAATAAAAGAACATGACATTTCAAGTGTCGACCAAGGTTTTTATCATCACCTTATTTGTCTCAAAATAATTCCTCTTAATAAAAATAACACACAACTAAACAAATATATAATAATTATATACTTCTATATTCTATGAAAATTTTATGCTTAAATTTTGCTAAGACATTTAAAATAAAACTTGTGTGAAAAAGGAAGTAAGTTCTTTTTTTAGTGTAAAACAAATGGACATACCAATATATTGTTAATTTAGAACTTTTTTTTTTTTCAAAAGTGAATACTTTTTATTGACAAAAATGGTAGAAACGGAGAAGATAAGAGAAGGAGAAGAATATTCATTTTTGATTTGCTTTTTTAAAATCCCAAAAATTATAGGAACTTATAGGATTCTTTTTCAAATTAAAATTATTAAAGAATAATTAATGATTGAGCTTAATTTAAGATTAGTTGCTAAAAGTTCCTGTAATTTTTGGAGTTCCTAAAATAATTTTTCAATATATATATATAATATTCTAATTCAAGGGTAATACACATAATTTAATAAAGGCCTAAGGTTAGTAATTGCGTTATGTTTTGTAATTATATACTGATCTCTATCTATACTACTCTATAAAGCAAACTACCCCTTCCCCTTTAAGTAATTTAAGATTTTGAAATGATCATATTACCCATTTTCTTTATTTACTAATTTAAATATCTTCACTTATTTATCTATAATACCCTTAATGAAATAAATTAACCCTTCAACATAGATCATTCAACCCTTAAAAAAATTATATTAACCCCTTCAACATCAATTAATTTATATTCACCACCACGCCACCACCACTGTCAATGCCAACGCCGCACATCGCCGCCACCCTCTTGTGTAATTTGATTTGTATCCATATATTTTATAGTAATGTACTTTAATAATTGTTCAATAGTTTCTTTACCTATACAGTCTCATATGTTTGGGCATAAAATTATGGTAATTCATAACATGAAGATATAATGATCCAAAATACGATTTTAAATGGTTCAGTTGGTATTTTAAAAAAAAAACTAATTTAAAAGACCCAGCCGTTTGGAGCGAGTCCAATCGTGACTACTGGAGCCCTCTGAAGATTTGTCCAGAAATTATGTGAAGACCAATGAACAACTTACTTGTACAGGAATCTGGATTCCACCAGATTTGTTCACTGGACTTCACTCCAGTCAAGATCTTTCCACTGAAGAACATTCTCACTAAAGTCGAAGACTGAAGTCTGAAGAAAGAAGTCTGACAAATAGCGAAGCTCACTGGCTGACTTACCAAATCTCCTGACTAGAGTCCTTGACAGTGTTCTAGACCTTACAAGTCTAATCACTGATTACGAGGAATTAACTTTATGTCTTTACATTCCTTTACCCGGACAATCCATTTGTCCTTTGTTAAAAGCCTTACACGCATGTAAAGGTGGTTGGTTAATTAGAAGACAAGTCACTATCAAGTGACTTTATTCTTGTACTTTAATCAATGCATTTAAGGAATTAAAGTAATTTCCTTAAATACATGTAACCATATTTGTACGGCAAAAAGAATATTATATTTATTCTTTTTGCCTATAAATACTAAGTCACTTCCCTCGTCCAAATTACACACTTTTGCAATTTGGTGCCTTTGCTCAAATATTCTCGATCTAAACAGTTATACTTCACAACTTTAAGTATTTCGATCAAAAGAGTTTATTTAGCAAATATTAGATCACTTGTAATTCATAAGGTTGTTTAGATACTTACTTTGTAATATCTTAGTTCCGGAACAACATTGTATTTTATTTAACATCAATAAATAAAATACACTTGAAAATTACATTGTGTCTCACCATTTTACTTTATTTGCTTATCTTTATATTGCTTAAGTACGTATTACTTTATATATATTCTTGCATTTATATTTATTGTAATACTAGTCCAATCTAGTGCTTACTTGACTTGTCGCATTTATACTAGTCCAATCCGTATTTTCTTGATGGCTAACCCATAGAATACATAAGGAAACCCTTTAAATACAGGACCTCCCCCCATTATTGAAACTGAACAGACTACTGACCATGTTAACAATAATTCTCTACCACCACCCCCTATTCCTGCTTCTCCAAACGTGCATGTGCACTACTCAAACACTCTTGTTCCCAAATTCAGTGGGAATGGTGATGAATTTGGCACGTGGAAAGCTAGGTTCATATTACATATTACTGGAATTGAGAGGAACATGATAAAAACTTTAAATGAAGGACCATATATTCCTAGAAGCCCTCTCAATCCACTTCTTGACCCTCTTGGAGCAAGATCTGGAAGGCAAAAGAGAGAGGAACACTGGTCTGAAGAGGATAAAAGACTTGTTAATATAGATACTATTTTAAAAAATATGATCCTCGGGGCCGTTCCTGAATCTCTTATTCCCACACTAGTTCTTTATCCTAGTGCTAAAAGTATGTGGGATGAACTAGTAAACCAGTATGAAGGTGGTGATGACATTATTGTTACCAGAAAAATGTCTTTAAATAAGAAGTACAAGTCATTTTTTGCTCTGCCCAATGAATCATTACCTGGTACTTACACCAGATTTATGAGTATCATAAACCAGTTGAGAGGGCTTGAAGTAGAAAAAGACAAGGACATACTTCTTGAAAAATTTTGTGATATTCTTCCATCAAAATGGTCTCACATGATCGTGGTCTTGAGACAAGGTAAAACCTTGCATTCCCATACTCTGTCAACATTGTATGGAGCCTTCAGATTCACTGAAAAAATCAAGCCCAGAGAATTGAGGCAGAAAAAGATGCTATTAATCATGCTTCCAGTAGTTCTCATGTGGTTAGTCATACTGAACCACCCTGTGCGGCATTAATGTCTTCTAAGAATGTATATTCTATGAAGAAGATGATGTCTGAATTAATGGATTCTGGAGCCATGAATAATATCTCTACAGATTGTGATGAAACTGATAGTGATGATCTGATGGCTATGATTGCTAAAATGTTTAACCGTTTTAAAGCAAGAGCCAACAGACCCACTGGACAACATGCACCCAGTTCTTCCATTGACAAGACCAATTTGGCATGCTTTAAGTGTGGAAGAAAAGGTCATTTCATGAAAGAGTGCAAGTCCAATCAGTTTGTTTCTCAATCTGGTCCATCAACTTCTTATAACAAGCCTGATGATAGCTACAAATCAAAATACAAAAAGCATAAGGCTCAAATTGCTCTCATGTCTGCAGAAAAAGATAATAATCAATGCATGGTTGCTGAAGAAGAATGGGTTCCCTCTGATGACTCATCAACTGAAGATGAAGAGGAAAGAGGTTGCTGTTATATGGCTCTGGCTGATCAACAGCATCTGGTGAAGGAAGATGTCACATCTGGAAGATGGGTGGACATTGTTATTAAAAAGGTAATTGATTATGACAAGGAAACTGATCCTGAATTAAAATTGGACATTGCTGAAGCTCTAAACTCTGATTTAATTTTTGTGAAAACTGTTCGATCAGAAATGTCAAATAGTATTGAAACAGATTTTTCTGAAATGACAAATTTACAATCAAAGTTAAAAGAACTTCAAGACATTGAATTGGCTTTTAAAGCACAAGTTTTGGTCACTGAACAACTGGTCCAAGAAAAGGAAGGGCTTGAAAATGCTTTAACTAAAGAAAAACATGTCATTCAGTCATGGCTTGAGATCAGAAAACCATATGATGCTGCAAGAAACCAGTATCCCTCCCAAAAACGAGCATGTCTGGGGGTGATGTGACTGCTGCAGCATTAATACCTGTTGTTGACCGACTACCAGAAGTGTTAAAACCAAGCACTATATATGATGAACCAACAACACCCAAAACTTGTATTATTCCTCCTATTCAATTGCCTGAGGTCAAGACTGGTGCACATCAGATGAATGCTCCAGTCAAAAAAGTCTAGCAAAATAAACCTTTGCCCCAATTATCTTCTAAGGAACCCAGGTTTAGAAGAAAAAAAATGTTGTTCCACCTGTTAGAATTTCAAAATAGTGATAAATTGTAATTTAAAATTAGTGGTCATACTAGTTGTTAAGTCATAGATGAATGATTTCTAGGGTTGAGGGACTAGATGTGATAATTAGCATAAATGTATAGTTAGACTATAAATAACCCCTCACACCTTAGAAATCATAACGACTTTAAGCCTTTCAACCATTTCCTTCATTCCTGTAACAATTACACACACTTAATACCAATCTTTCCTCTCTATCTCTCTCTTTCCAAAAACACACACTAAAACACCAAGAACACACACATCCAAATCCACCATTGAATCTGTGAATCCAGGGCTGAAATCGTGTTATCTACATGTGGTATCAGAGCAAAACATCATTTTTGATATCGATCCATCACTAAATTTGATCTCAGATTCATCCAAAATCATAATCAAAACCGTTTATTATATCGTCGACTTTTTCTTCATTTTTCACCGATCAAATCGCATAAAATCATAGATTTTTGTTCATCAATAGATTCCTGATAGTTTAAAACATAATCCTGTCAAGTTTCAAGTTCCAATTCAATCTAAAACTCGAGATTGAAATTTTTAGTTTTTGGCGCTAAAATTTGGGATTTGATTCTGTTGTGTGTTTTTGCTGAATTTTGTTTAAGGATTTGTTGCGGAGGTGAAAACAAACATTTTGCAAGCTATTTCAAGTTCTAACTCCAAGTGATTCAGAAGATAGTGAAATTTTAAGAAGTCATTAATGGAGTTTATGAAAATGACTTGTTTCCTGATGAAGAAGATGATCACAAGACAATCCTCACTAGGACGATCTTGCCAGGATCGTCTTAGGGCTTGATACTTCATTTGTCATACTTTGTGATTTGTGGCATGTAGGACGATCCTCACAAGATCGTTCTGACAAGTGTTGTGTGTTGGAAAGTGTTGGTTGTGGCTAACTAATCCTTACGGATTGGTTTGGTCAATTCAAAGTGTTTATACTTTAAAAATATTAAGGCAGAAAGATAAGACGATCTTGCCAAGATCGTCTCAGCTCCTTGATACTAGGACGATCTTCATCAAGATCGTCTTAGTATTTTTCTGAAAGTTGGTGTGTTTGGTTGATCATTCGAAGTTGTTGTGATTGGGAATCACACACTTCTTGGGTAACTGATCTTCTAGACTGGTTTTGCTCAATTCCTTTCCTTCCAATTCATAATAACACTCTGTCTGATTTTCATCAGAATACTTAGAATTTTTAAGTAGTATAAGACAATCTTCATCCAAGACCGTCTCATTTCCAAAGTTCAAAACGATCTTCCTCCAAGATCGGTTCATTTCCTAAATTTCATTTTTCAGAATTCCAAAACAATTTTCTTTAATTCATTACAATTTCCATTTCTTCATAAATTCAAAATCATACCTCAATTTCAATTTCATTTCATAATTAACCAAATTCCACTCAAATTCTCCAAGACGATTATCTACAAAATCGTCTCACTTCTTTCATACTAAGACAATCTTCCAGAACGATCTTGCCTAGAACGATCTTCTTTCAAGATCGTTTCATTTCTTGATTTTTCCAACTCTTATTTCATTTCAAGTTTCAAATCAAATCTCTTTCAAATGGCTTCTCGTAAAGCATTGGCATTGGGTTCAGATACAAGACCTCCAGTTCTCTACCGTGGTTCCTTTGGACTATGGAAGAAAAGATTTATGGACTATGTGGAATGTCAACCAAATGGTCACCTGCTTAAAGAATCCATTCTTAATGGACTTGCTGTTCATCGCCATCCCACTACTGGTGCAATACTCACTCTTGATCTTTTGAATGCTGAACAAAAAGATAGAACAGCTGCAGATAACAGAGCTAGATCATGCTTATACAAAGCACTACCAGATGAAATCTATGGCTCTGTTGATTTTTATGATACAGCCAAGGAAATATGGGATGAGGTGGCAAGACAAATGGAAGGATCTGACGTGACTTCAACAATAAGATTGACAAATGTGTTGATTGAGTTTGACAACTTCAGCAAATTGCCAAATGAATCTCTAGAGGCTGTCTACTGTAGGTTCTACAATGTCATAAATGAACTTAGGAAGAACAATGTGAAGAAATCAGAGATTGAGTTAAACATCGAATTCATCAAAGCTCTTGGTCCAGAATGGGAAGATTTTGGAACACAGATTAAGCAACATCAAAATCTGACCAAGTTCACCATCCATAATCTTCATGACTCTTTCAAACTCAATGAACATCAAGTTCTAAACAAAGCTTCATCAAGCAAAATGCCAAAAGTTGTATCTTCTGATCCTTTGGCATTGATTGTTGAAAAGAAGGTTTTTGAAGCTCTTAATAGGCAAATGGTAGTTGTTTCTTCATATGATGAGGAGGGAGATGATATGATGGCTACAGGAGATGGTGTCTCAAATGAACTATATCAAGCTCTTGTCGTGGTAACTAAGCATTTCAAGAAGAAATTCTACAAAGCGAGGCCAACAGACAACAATCTCCGCACTTCTTTTACAAGTGCATTTCCAAAGAACGAACACTATCATTCAAAGAGTTATGAGCAAGGTGAAGGAAGTGGATCAAAGCATGGTGAGAAGAAGGAAGGATTTTAGAAACAAGTTGTTGAGAAGGGTAAAACATCAGATAAAAAGTGCTACAATTGTGGAATACCAGGTCATTTTGCTATTGATTGCAAGCAACCTCGGAAGCGGAACTATGTGTATTACAAGCAGAGATGTTGTTAGCCAAACAAGTGGAAGCCGGTCATGCATTGCTTGCTGAAGATGACAAATGGCTATTACTCTCTGATGATCAAGATGGAGATCTCTCTGCTAATGTTTGCTTTATGGCGAGGTTGGCCAAGGACAAGGTTTTTGAAGCAGAAAGCACTGATGATGAGTACCCGGATGATGAGGTAAATCTCGACTCTACTTTTTCATCAATTAAGGATAAAGAGTCATGTAGATTAGCTTTGTCAAACTTGACAACTCGTATTAAGACTTTAGCCAACAAAAACAAAAAGTTGCAAAATAGTATTTCATTGTCTAAAAGTGAATTTTCAAAACTTCTTGAAGAACATTCAAAATTACTTTTTGAACATGATGCTATTAAACAAGACTTTCAATCGTATAAAGACCAAGTGTTGGTTAAAGAATGTGAGTTGAATGCCTCTCCTGATTCTAAGTTATTGAACAAATGTCATAATCTTGAAAAGACCATTCATGATCTTGAAAAAGCCAATCAAGATCTTGAAATTCAAAAAACCAATGAATGGCTTCGAGCAAATGCTAGACAAATGGATGTTGATATTCTTAATAAAAAGCTCCAAGAAGCTAAACCAAACAATGTTGAACTCGAAAGAAAGATTTTTGACTTAAATCACACCTGTTTTTTAAAAGGCGTTGAGATTGAAAATCTTGAAAAACAAGTTGAGGAATTTAAAAAGAATATACTTTTCTATCAAGAGAAGTTATATAAAGTTGAACAAAACCCTCTCTTGGATTTCACTGCCTATTTTAACAAGTCAAAAATTGACAAAACGGATCTTCTTCTCGGGTTGGGATTTGAGAATATTACTCCATTACAAAAAGCCAAAGAGGAAATTGAACCTTTGTATGATGAAAAATTTCTTCGACTTGGTATGATACAACAATTTATTCGTCCATCAGATAACGAATTTGAGACTGATGAAGTTGAGAAAATACCTAAAGATGAATTTTTGATTAATTATGATGCTATAAATGCTTCATACAAATCTAAAGAATCT
The DNA here is from genome assembly GCF_010389155.1 of Erigeron canadensis. Lineage (NCBI taxonomy): Eukaryota > Viridiplantae > Streptophyta > Magnoliopsida > Asterales > Asteraceae > Erigeron > Erigeron canadensis. The sequence continues at coordinate 14,174,662 of NC_057763.1, forward strand.
TCAATTTTTAATTTGGAAGAAATAGCATCAAATTTTCAAAATCATGAGTCTGTCGGTAATTCACCTAAACCAACTAAAATGTATGTTCTAACCACAATTTAGATGTAATTAATCATCTAAAGTCTTAAAGTCCGAATTCAGAGGATAGATTTATTGTTAATGATACTAAGAAAGTTTGTGTGAATGTTTCTACTCAAACTGACCTAAGTTCTTTAGTAGACCATTCTACCCAGACTACTTGTGTTTCATCTACCGATACCTCCACTCAGACCTTGACTGATTCTCTTGAGTGTACTTGTCAAAATGCTGCTACACTTATAGCTGATAATTATGTGCAATCTGATTTATCTGATGAAGAACTTGCGCACAGTTTAGTTTTGATATGGTACTTCTATAGGTTTTTCACAAGCAATACTCCTGAAGAGTTAGTTGTTCACCCTAAGCTTAGTGCTAGTATAGGTGTTGATACTTCTACTCAATTTTCTAGTGAGACCGATGTGTCAGTTCAAGTTGACCTAATTTCCGAGACTACCCGTGATGTGAAGTTGGACACCAAGATCTCTAATTGTTCAAAACTTTTGAGAAAATCTAAAACAATTCACTATCCAGTGCAATTTAATTTTCTAAATGATTTCACTAAAGATGATTTTGATAAATTCATGGAGGGAGAACATGTTTTTGATTCAGAAACAAAGAAAAAGATTGAATCTACCAAAATGAAAGTTGAAACAAAAGAGAAATCCAAATCTCAAAATCCAATTTCCAAAGCTCCAACTTCATATTATTCAAAGAAACGAGTTAATTCCAAACTCGCCAAGACTGAACCAAAGACCATTACAAAGATCATTAAGATTGAACGAAAGTGTCCTACCCCGGATAAGCATGACAAAACCAAACAAGCTGAGACCACTCCCAGAACAAAGTACACCAAAGTGAAACTTCCGAAAGATAATCCTAATGTTTCTTCATCTAACTCTCAATCTAACTCATTACCTAAGGTGTCTAAGTCTAGCTCAATTTCGCTAACTAGGGATACTTCTAATGGTGCAACTAGATATAGGGATAGATATGGATGGTTTTCTCATGATAAACCAAAGAAACAAGAAGTTTCCTCACCTCCAAAAGACTCGAAAAAGATGAAAGTGTTCAAAACTCCTCATTCTAATCATCTTAGTGTCAATTCAACAGGTGGAAAGAGCATAAATAGTGATACTAAATGGGTAGCTAAGTCATTAGTACCTAAGTTCACTAATGTTGAGAAAAAGAAGAAAAGGCGAAGGAGAAAAGTTGGTAGTAACAAGAAGAATGTTTCTGTCAATTCAAACAATTCATCTTTTAAGTCATCTTTGTTAAATAATGTTAATGGTGCCAAGGCAAGGCCTTGTGTGGTTGTAAACAATGTTAATTCCTGTTCTCATGTGGTTGTAAACAATGTTAATTCCTGTTCTCATGTGGTTGGTTTGAATGCTTGTAGACATGTTACTTTTAATTCATGTGTGAATGTTCGTACTTTTTATTCAAATGTGCTTATTGATGATGTGCTTGTTAATGCTTATGTTGATTCTAAAGCATGTTTGAATGCAATTCCTAAGTTATATACCCTACCTGTGTTAACTAACCACAAAGGACCCGTCTTCAAGTAGGTACCTAAAGTCTGTTAAATTTCTTTGATTGCAGGAAATAACCATCTGTGTTTGGATACTTGATTCCGGGTGTTCAAAACACATGACTGGCAATAAAGCATTGCTCAAGAACTTTATCGAACGATTCATGGGAACTGTCCGATTTGGGAACAACAATTTCGCTCCTATGTTAGGTTATGGAGACATTGAACGCAATGGAATTGTCATCAAGAAAGTTCATTATGTTGAAGGATTAAGTCTTAACTTGTTCAATGTTGGACAATTCTGTGACAACAATCTTCAAGTTCTTTTTCGACAATCTCTTTGCAAAGTCCGAACTCTAGATGGAGTTAACATTCTTTGTGGCGACCGCGATGATAATCTTTTTACCGTCAATCTCGATGATAACCAACCAACCGATAATATTTGTCTCATTTCAAAGGCTATGTCAAAGAATTCTTGGTTATGGCATAGAAGGCTTTCTCATCTAAATTTTCCAACAATCAATACTTTAGTCAACAAGCATCTTGTTGAAGGCTTGCTGGACTATAAGTATGAAAGTGAGCATGTCTGTCCTTCTTGTGCTGTTGGGAAAATTAAGCGAGTTTCTCATAAACCGAAGAAATCTCCAAATTCGTTAGCACCTCTTCATTTGCTTCACATGGATCTTTGTGGGCCGATGAAAGTACAAAGCCAAAATGAGAAGAAATACATCTTGGTTATTGTTGATGATTATTCAAGATATACTTGGGTCAAGTTTCTTGCATCCAAAGATGAAACAACTCATATTTTGATTGATTTCATCACTTCTACTCAAGTAAATCTTCAACTACCAGTTCGTTACATCCGTTCAGATAACGGTACTGAGTTCAAGAATGCCGTTTTTGATGAGTTAAGTAAATCCAAGGGCATTACTCACCAATTATCTGCAGTTCGTACCCCACAACAAAACGGTGTTGTTGAAAGGAGAAATCGAACGCTAGTGGAAGAAACAAGGACAATGCTTGCTTATTCCAAGTTACCATCAAATATGTGGGCTGAAGCTGTTGACACTGCTTATCACACTCAGAATCGGTCCATTGTCAATCAGCGTTTCGAGAAGACTCCTTATGAGGTTGTTAACAAACGCAAACCCAACATCAACTATTTTCATATCTTTGGGTGTGTTTGTTATACTTTGAATGATCGGGAGAACCTTGTAAAGTTTGAGAAGAAAGGTGATGAAGGTTACTTTGTTGGTAATTCCAAGACATCAATTGCCTACCGAATCTACAATCTCCGAACAAATACAATTCAAGAAACAATGAATGTTTGGTTTGAAGAGATGTCAGGCATGATCTTTGAACAAGAAAGTTTGCTACCAACAAGTAATGATGAGAGTGCTTCAAGTACTTCTACAAGGACTTCTACTTTAGCATCTAGATTCAAGAAGTTTCCAACTCCAACAAGTGATGAATTAGATATTCTTTTTGAAAAATCTACAATTCCAAACCGATTTATGATGAAGAACCTCGAGTCATCGTTGAACCAATTCAGACAAATGATCCAGTTCCTGACAACAATCATGAATCATCATCAAGTTCTTCTGAGCAAGGTGCTACTTCTTCAAGAAGTAGTTCTTCATCCTCTTCTAATGATTCTTCTTCACAACCCTCTCCTGATAATTCTTCTCAAGTGAATGTTCAAGAACAACCTACCCAATTTACTCAGACAACAAATCCGTAAAACACTCCAAATGTGTATGTGCCACTTGACTTCGATCATCTATTCTATGAGGAAGTAGTTCTACCAAGCTATGATTCCATCTCTCAACAAAACTCAAGTTTTAATGATGATGATATCGATATTCAACAACAAGATCCTCTTCCTCATGATCGCAAATGGTCACGTATGCTGAAAGATCATCCTACTGATCAAATAATTGGAGATCCACAAGCTGGTGTAACTACTCGTACTTCAGTAAGCGAGTGTCTTGTTGCACTTTCTCTCAGCAACATCGAACCCAAAACTGTCTCTGAAGCTCTTCGTGATCCAGAATGGGTTAAGGCTATGCAAGAAGAACTCGCACAGTTTGAAAGACTGAATGTATGGAGATTAGTTCCAAATCCGAGAAAGGCTGAGCCAATCAGAACAAAGTGGATTTTTAAAAACAAAAAGGATGAGAACGGAGTGGTAGTAAGGAACAAAGCTCGACTTGTTGCAAAGGGTTATTGCCAACAACCGGGTGTTGACTTCGACGAAACTTTTGCTCCAGTTACAAGAATGGAGGCCATTCAGATTTTCTTAGCTTATGCCGCATTCCGAAACTTCACTGTGTTTCAAATGGATGTGAAGACAGCTTTCTTGAATGGTGACCTCAAAGAAGAAGTTTACGTTGAACAACCAGAAGGTTTGTTGATCCTAAAAGGCCAAACCATGTCTACAGATTAGACAAGGCTCTCTACGGTCTTAAGCAAGCACCCTGTGCATGGTATGATTCCTTAACTACTTTCTTATTAAGAGGTGGCTTTACCAAAGGCACAATTAACCCTACCTTGTTCATTCTCAAACAAGGTAAGCATGTTCTTCTTGTCCAAATATATGTTGAAGACATTATCTTTGGGTCAACCAGTCAAACATTTTGTCGAAACTTTTCATCTCTTATGGTAAATCATTTTGAAATGAGTATGATTGGGAAATGAACTACTTTTTGGGTTTTCAAATCAAACAATTACCAAATGGTATTTTTATATCACAAGGTAAATACATAAATGACATGTTGAAAAAGTTTGATATGACTTCATGTTCTTCAATTTCTATCCTAATGGCTGCTCGAACAAACATAAATGCTGATAAAAATGGGAAACCATTTGACCAAAAGAGATATAGAAGTATGATTGGTTCATTGTTGTAACTTACAGCATCTCGCCCAGATATAATGTTTGCAACATGTATGTGTGCTAGGTATCAAGCTGCTCCAACTGATTTACATTGTTCAAGCTGTGAAACGAATATTTCGTTATTTGAAGGGTACACCCAATCTAGGTCTCTGATATCCAATTGATACTGGATTCAATCTAACTGCTTATTCAGATGCAGATCATGCAGGTTGTAAGCTTGATCGCAAGAGCACTTCCTGTACTTTACAATTTTTAGGTGATAAAATTGTGAGTTGGTTTTCCAAGAAACAGAATTGTGTGTCACTATCAACAGCTGAAGCTGAATATGTGGCTGCGGCTAGTTGTTGTGCTCAAGTTCTATGGATGAAGACACAACTAACTGATTATGGTCTGAAATATGATCATATCCCTATCTATTGTGACTCTCAGAGCGCTATTGCTATTGCTGTCAACTCAGTAAACCACTATCGATCAAAGCATATTGATGTGAGATATCATTTTCTTAAAGATCATATTGAGAAAGATGACATCGAGCTCTACTTTGTGGGAACTGACTATCAACTTGCAGATTTGTTCACAAAACCATTAGACGAAAAGAGGTTTAACTTTCTTATCTCTAAGCTTGGCATGTTAAATCTTGAACCTTAAATTATTTTGTTCTTGATACATTCTAGAAAAACAAAATACAAAATTTAAAAAGATAAAAGCAAATACAAAAATAGAAAATCTTGAAAAACATAAAAAAAGATTTTTTCAAAATGGTTTACATATACCATCTATGTAACCCGTACTTCATTCTTTTATTTATTTCACAGTGGCTTATACATACTTTGTGTATAACCCGCCTTCATAGTTTAATTTATTTCAAAGAGGCTTACATATACTCTGTATGTAACCCGCTCTTCGAATACTTTATTTAAAGTTATCAAATTTTAAATCTTCATGAATTATTCATTTTTAAGATTTTGTTGTTATACATATAGATTGATATAAGAAAACAAGGAATCGAACGCCTTTGTGTACTTCCACGTGATCTTATATCAAGATGTATGTGTCATAGCAGTTGATTGCTTTCAAAACAAGTTTGCTTATATGTTTTATTGCATCCAACTTGTTGATGTAAGATGCGAAGGATCGAACGCCGTTGTGTACTCCCTAGCATTCTTATTATTAACATTGTTGATGAAGCAAAACTTTGTGTTTCTCAATTGAAAAATCTTGTTCATATTAGGCTCTCAAATTTTTCTGTATATATCACAACCAAGATTTTACTCTTTTTGATTAAGGGGGAGTTTGTGATTTCAAAACTTCAAATGTGTTTTAAATCTTTTCATACGCACGTTTGATGTTTTTTCAAAATGACTTTTCATCAATTGAAGTTCGGTGATTAGTTTGCACTTGAGCGATTAGTTCATTCCATGAACTTCATCATTGTCGATGAGTTCTAACCCCGGAGTATTCAATTCTTTCATTAGATTGTAAGGGTATTTTGAGTGATGATGGTTTTGTGCAAATAGGTTGGAGGGAGTAAAGTGGAAAAGTGAGAGGTTAAGGTGATATGTTGTGAGAAAAGGGTTAAAAGAAATGATACCCTTCCCTAAATTCTCAAATCGCAGGGTTAAACACATTTATATCAGATGTCATTTGTTGATATCTTGATAAAGACTTCATGGACCCAGTGAAGCGATGCACATCTTTACCTAACCACTCAAGTGTTTCTTAACAAATACTTGTTTCATTTCTCACGGAGATTTTCACATTTCTATTGACTCTTCATTTGGAAGATGTTAATATTGAATAAGGGTGACATTCTGCTCCAGTCCCCGACTTCATTTGATCACGTTGTGTCTAGAGCTATCTTGATTGATCATTAATTTGATCATTATTCATTTCTTTAGGACACATTCGAGTCATATTTTTGTGATATTATTGCTTATCTTTGTGATATAGTCGGAACATTTGTAGTGATATCTTTTGATATTCCACGATGATCAAATGGAAATCCTACCAATGCTAACATCTTTTCCAACGTTGAATGTAGGTCTCATAATTACATTTATGTGATTATTGAGTTACCGAGAAGTCTAACAGTAACCTCGGATTTTACCTAAAAGTCTTTAAGGATAATAGATTGTGGTTATCGAACGCTTCGGCTGTACTAACCATGATTTATATTCTTTGGAGAAATCTAGTGGTTGAAAAGCCGCACACCGAACTATGTTAGAACATTCCTTTGTGCATGTCTCAATGATACATAGGAAATCCGAAAAATGTTATACATTTCTATCGGTCATTTCATTAATCTTTTTGATTTTTGAACATGTTAACTGATCATTCTTATCCGGTTTCATTTCTCATATCACAAATACAAAAACCACCAACACCATACTATAACGTTTGTATCAACAACTTCAACCTTACATTTTAGTTACCCTTAGGATTCTTTGGGTTGGGCTAATGGTTTGGGTTGATGCGTTGAGGGTTGATATTTATCCATGTGAATCTAGTTTTGGATTGTGATATTTCTTTTAGCATTTTATCAATTAGTGTTTGCATAATGACATTGGTTTCCAACTTTGTCATTATGAGGGGGAGAAAAAGATTATGATTGATTAGGAAAGAAATAAGAATAATTTGATGGAGAAGAATTTGTGCTTGGTTTGTGCAATTATGGAGTTAGTATGTGAAAAGGTGTTTGTTTGTGTATAAAATTACACAAAATCTAGCTATGGATCATTCAGGTTAATGTGTCAAAGATTTTCAAAACATTTCAGTCAATTGAGCTCAAATGTTCACTAGATTTTAGTTGATTGAGATCTTGACTTGAAAAAGAAGAACTGAGATGAATACAAAGATAAGAATGAAACCGTAGATGAAAGGATATTCTCTCAAGATGGAACAAATGTTCAAAGATGCTTTAACAAGGTTTATTCTCATGAATTGAAGGGGAGCATGATTACTTCATAAGAGACTTATCCAAACTTCATTCAGATGTTTACTCTCCAAAGTGTTCAAGTCAATGTTACAAAGATCAAAGCTACAAAAAGTTATAAGTTTGGTTAGAAGATTCAAGACAAAGAAGTAAAACTTCAAAAGAGTCTTCATCAAAATATTTCATTCAAGATCTTCAAGTCATACAATAACACTTGTTCAAGAAGCTTCAATGCATATAT